>NW_020837952.1:9001924-9306004 GCF_003676395.1 Aethalodelphis obliquidens
TCACTGTTGTGGCCTCTCCCGTTGCACAGCACAGGCTCCGGACGCGCAGGCTCAGCGGCCATGGCTTACAGGCCTAGCGGCATGTGGGATCTTCCCAGACCACGGCACGAACCCATGTGCCCTGCATCGGCAGGCGGACTCTCAACCACTGCGCCACCAGGGAAGCCCGGCTCCATGTTTAAACTAAGCAAAATAACACCCATAGGAAAAGGTAGTTTGAACTATGTCACACAGGAGAGAAATACTTGAGTTGAGATTTCAAAGTTTTCTATGAGTTTTGATTATACAAAGTTGGAGAAACAAATTCCAATCAGATAGAACATGTACTCTCATTTAAGCAAGATGGAGGGTAGTGCATTTGAAGAGCTAAAAACAATGTGAGTTGATCACAAAGAGAGAGAATGGTGGTACAAGTGGAAGCTGGCTAGGGTCTTGCTCTCTACAAGCAATGCTTTAGTCATTTTGATTTCTTCTGTCTGTCATGCTGTCTCTCATTTCTTGCCCATTGCATACTCTGTTGCTTCTATTGGGAGTATCTTTTCTGAGTCTTTAACCCGATTCATCCTTGAACAATCAATCGCGTTTGCCTCCTCAGTTGGGTTAGGTGCTCTGCTTGTGTTCACTCCTTGGGCTGTGCATAACTCTGCCGTAGCACTTTCCGCACTGTAAAGTCATGTTGTTTTTGACTAGAACACTAATGCCTTGAGGGAAGGAGCTGAATATCATGCCTCTTTGTATCTCTAGCACCTCGTACCATTTCTAGTGCAGTTTCATCAACAAATATTTATTGAGAATTTGTTATGGAAAGGTACTAGAATAGAAATACTGAAGAATACAAAGTTGTATAAACACCACCTTTAAGGAACTTGATGTTTATTACAAATGGTATATGATGAAGAACATCTGGGTTCATACTTTCCTGAAGCCAGATGTGCACAGAGGGGACAGATACAACAGCTTGCTTAGACTAACACTTTGAGGGCAAGCATATATTAGAGTTTAACAAATAATTATCTTTTAAGAAATAATATTCATCTTTGTGCCTTCTAGCTTTTTCTTTTTTTCTCTTAACATTCTGTGTTCAGTAGAAACTTAAGAAGAAGGTGAGAAATCTACAGAAAAACAAGAAAAATTTTAAGAACTCTGTTAATACTTTGTTCAACCAAGCCAATGCCGTCTATCAGAATATTTAATCCAAATATTATATCAGCTTTCTTTCTTTTTAACCATATAGTTTCTGTAAGCTATTTTCCTACATTCTTATATTTTTATATATAATTTTCATCAAGCCTACCTTAAATTTATATCTTTCTTTCCTATTTGAACATTATTTTAACCCCACAACACCAACACAAGATCAATATTGACCTCAAAATTTCAGTTTTAGCTTTGTTCAAACCTACTGACACCATTTTTATTCAGTTTGCCTGGGTTCAGCCTTTCTGATGGAAATTCTAGCTCTTGTACCTTGATTGAGCGGGTGTAGAATACATCACAATTATAGAACCCTCTGGAGTAGAAGTGATGCCTACATCTTCAAGTGTATTTTTATAATTCCCAGCATATACTCTGGAGAACACTAACCAACAAGATAAACTGTGTAGAAATGTTGTATCTCTTAATAAGTTGGGAAAGACTAGCATAGCTCTTTGTTGGAGAAAACACTTTTATTTTTAATTTTAAGACTCTGATAATCCTATAATAAAGAATCTTTTGACATTGCCCAAAGCCGTTTTACCATAGACATGATATTTTCATGAATGTCTGTTAAGGCATGGAACTAAAATTTTAGGAACACTTTGGGAAATGCTAATGTGGTAAATTCTTTTAATTTTATAAATGAATCAAAAGAAACCTACATCAGTAATGACCTAATACCATCACCAAGGTAGCTACTGGTAGAATTGGGAGAGAATCCAGCTCTTTTTCCTCCCAGTCTTGACCACAAGGCTCATGTTCTTTAAGAAGACAAGTAGGTATGCAAGTGCACGAAACAATCTGTGGAATCTCTAAAATAATTAGGACACCATATACAAAATAGATGGCTTAGCTAATGCTGTGATTTAACTAAACTTATGTTTAATATCACATTTAATGACTTTATATATATAGATCAGTGAAAAGCATTTCTTATTGACATTTAGGAAGGATAATAAAGTAATCCACTTGTAAGATTATATGAGATTCATGGTATATTCTCGGTTTGTCCATGTAAGTAACTTGAAATTAAGTTCTACATGGGAGGATAAGCCAAATATAGTGCATATAATGAGACCATATTTCAATAAAGTATACAGCAGAGACTTTTTATTTTACTTGTAAAAAAAATGGAGAAATACAGTTGGGATGGTTGTATAATTTGGTGGATTAGTATCTAGTTAAAATACTCTACTCACATAGTGCTAATTAAAGAACTGAGGATAACTTGGAGGGAAATGTCTACTTCTCTTTTCCTGATCCTGTTCTATTCAGTGCTTTTATCAGTAACCAGGAAGAAAACATAAAAGGGACAATTATAAAAATTGCTAATGGCATAAAGCTCAAAGAAACTGTGAATTAGGTAGAAATCAGAAAGTGGGTTTAAAAATATTTTGACAATGTGTTGAATCTAACATAAAATTCAACAGGAAGAATGTAAAATTCTGATAATGACTAGGAAGCAAAAGAAACAAACTAAAGACAGTACTGTATTCTGCAATCCAGAATGGGGAAAGATACGCAAGAATCTTCAGGTCAAGTATAAATGTGTAATAACGATCATTTTAATGAATTCAATGAGTTGGACTCCAAGCTCTCAAGGATGGTGAGAGTAAAAGGAAAAGGGAGGAGGAAGCATGATGTAATGAAAAGAAGGTTGGCTTAGAATTAGGAGTTCAGGATTTGGTCTACATGTTCAAATTGCAGTTCTATGACTTATGAGTCATTTGATCTTGAGCAGGTCATTTTCCTTAGCTTTAAAGTGGAGATATTTGATAACTACCTTAAAAGATCCTTCATTCTTTTTTTCTCTATGTCGTAGTCCTCTTCTCCCTTCTTCTTCAACTTATACCCTCTATTTCTCTTTTACTTTTCTTCGATAACCATAATTCCTTCTTTCTTTCTTTTTTCTTTTATTCCTCTTCTTCTTTGTCTTTTATTCTAAGTTTTCTATCAAATTCATTGTCCAGTAAGTTTCACATAGCCTTGGTCTCCCAGTTTCCTACTGATGTGGTGTCCAAGTATTCTGGGCCCCAATGGCAGCTCCATTTCCCTATCACTGTTGTGGTTATGGGCTTGCCATCATCTTGTAGAACATTCATACTGATGGATCTTGGCCCTAAATTCACATTGCCAGAGAAGGTTCAGGGGACCAGTTTATAGTAAAATGAGCTGAGGGAAAGGCAAATATTCAGAACCCTATGAACACTACAATGATCTTTATGATATTGAGAAAATATGCATTTATATCAAGTTTTCTAAATATTTCAATGTAAACTCCTTTTGGACATAATTGAATGGGTGCTCAGTAACATGTTAGATTATATTTTGCTATTAATTATTATTATTATTATATTTTGCTATTAATAATTATCACTGCTAGAGTAAAATATTTCCGATTATTAAAATACTTTTACATTTCTGGATGAAATTGGTTGTGAGGTTATGTGTGTATCTGCATATAGACTTGTTACCTTTTTTTTTAGGTTCTGTATTTAGATACATATTTTCACAAGTGAGAATGGTCACTGGTTTTCTTTTTAGTTCCGTAGTATTTATATGTTAGTATTAGATTACACTAGCTCTACAAAGTGAATTAAGATGTTTTAAGATTTTCCTAAATTCCGTGGTAGATAACATTGGACTTATATGTTCTTTGGAAAGTTTGAGAGAAATCATCTGGAAAAACTCTGGCCCTAGGTCCATTATTAGATATAAATTTTTGATAAGTTTTTCTGATTCTTCTGTGATGCTTGGTCTATTTAGGTCTTCTAATCCTTCTCAGATATATTATTTTAAAATTATACATAAACAGAAGATTTTCCATTAAAATTATTTGCCAATTTGTTACCACAGAGTTGTGTACAGAGCGCTTATATTTACAAATCTGTATATCAATGGTTATAATACCATTTATTCTTCCATTTTTTGTTTTTGTTTTGAATATTTTTGGAGATTCTTACACTGAGTATTCCTTCTACTAGGATCTGACTCATGTCCATATTATTTTATATTATGGGCCTCAGATTCTAGATTATTACTGAAATATGGTCAACAATAACTATATGTTTAATTAATTATTTTAGTTCTTTTTTTGAATTTTATTTTATTTTTTTATACAACAGGTTCTTATTAGTTATCCATTTTATACATATTAGTGTATATATGTCAAACCCAGTCTCCCAATTCATCACCCCACCACCCCACCACCGCACCACTTTCCCACTTTGGTGTCCATACGTTTGTTCTCTACATCTGTGTCTCAATTTCTACCTTGCAAACCAATTCATCCATACCATTTTTCTAGGTTCCACATATATGCGTTAATATACAACTTTTTTTTTCACTCTTTCTGACTTACTTCACTCTGTATGACAGTCTCTAGATCCATCCACGTCTCTACAAATGACCCAATTTCATTCCTTTTTATGGCTGAGTAATATTCCATTATATAAATGTACCACATCTTCTTTATCAGTTCATCTGTTGATGGGCATTTAGGTTGCTTCCATGTCCTGGCTATTGTAAATAGTGCTGCAATTAACATTGGGGTGCATGTGTCTTTTTGAATTACGGTTTTCTCTGGGTATATGCTCAGCAGTGGGATTGCTGTGTCATATGGTAACTCTATTATTAGTTTTTTAAGGAACCTCCATACTGTTCTCCATAGTGGCTGTATCAATTTACATTCCCACCAACAGTGCAAGAGGGTTCCCTTTTCTCCACACCCTCTCCAGCATTTGTTGTTTGTAGATTTTCTGATGATTCCCATTCTAACTGGTGTGAGATGATACCTCATTGTAGTTTTGATTTGCATTTCTCTAATAATTGGTGATGTTGAGCAGCTTTTCATGTGGTTCTTGGCCAGCTGTATGTCTTCTTTGGAGAAAGATCTATTTAGGTCTTCTGCCCATTTTTGGATTGGGTTGTTGGTTTTTTTAATATTGAGCTGCATGAGCTGTTTATGTATTTTGGAGATTAATCCTTTGTCCATTGATTCATTTGCAACGGTTTCCTCCCATTCTGAGTGTTGTCTTTTCATCTTGTTTGTAGTTTCCTTTGCTGTGCAAAAACTTTTAAGCTTCATTAGGTCCCATTTGTTTATTTTTGGTTTTATTTCCATTACTCTAGGAGGTGGATCAAAAAAGATCTTGCTGTGATTTATGTCAAAGAGTGTTCTTCCTATGTTTTCCTCTATGAGTTTTATAGTATCCAGCCTTACATTTAGGTCTCTAATCCATTTTGAGTTTATTTTTGTGTATGGTGTTAGGCGGTGTTCTAATTTCATTCTTTTACATATAGCTGTCCAGATTTCCCAACACCACTTATCGAAGGGACTGTCTTTTCTCCATTGTATATCCTTGCCTCCTTTGTCATAGATTAGTTGACCATAGGTGTGTGGGTTTATCTCTGGGCTTTCTATCTTGTTCCATAGATCTATGTTTTTGTGCCAGTACCATATTGTCTTGATTACTCTAGCTTTGTAGTATAGTCTGAAGTCAGGGAGTCTGATTCCTCAAACTCCGTTTTTTTCCCTCAAGACCTCTTTGGCTATTCAGAGTCTTTTGTGTCTCCATACAAATCTTAAGATTTTTTGTTCTAGTTCTGTAAAACAAAGCAGATAATTTGTAATTTGATAGAGATTGCACTGAATCTGTAGATTGGTAATTTGGTAGAGATTGCACTGAATCTGTAGATTGCTTTAGGTAGTATAGTCATTTTTACAATATTGATTCTTCCAATCTAAGAACATGTTATATCTCTCTATTTGTTGATATCATCTTTAATTTCTTTCATCAGTGTCTTATAGTTTTCTGCACACATGTCTTTTGTCTCCCTAGGTAAGTTTATTCCTAGGTATTTTATTCTTTTTGTTTCAATGGTAAATGGGAGTGTTTCCTTAATTTCTCTTTCAGATTATTCATCATTAGTGTATAGGAATGCAAGAGATTTCTGTGCATTAATTTTGTATCCTGCAACTTTACCAAATTCATTGATTAGCTCTAGCAGTTTTCTGGTGGCATCTTTAGAATTATCTATGTACAGTATCATGTCATTTGCAAACAGTGACACTTTTACTTCTTTTCCAATTTGGAATACTTTTTTTCTATTTCTTCTCTAATTGCCATGGCTAGGACTTCCAAAACTATGTTGAATAATAGTGGCGAGAGTGGACATCCTTGTCCTGTTCCTGATCTTAGAGGAAATGCTTTCAGTTTTTCACCATTGAGGATGATGTTTGCTGTGGGTTTGTCATATATGGCCTTTATTATGTTGAGGTAGGTTCCTTCTATGCCCACTCTTTGGAGAGTTTTTATCATAAATGGGTGTTGAATTTTGTCAAAAGCTTTCTCTGCATCTATTGAGATGATCATATGATTTTTTTTTTTTTTTTTTTTTGCGGTACATGGGCCTCGCACTGTTGTGGCCTCTCCCGTTGCAGAGCACAGTCTCCGGATGCGCAGGCTCAGTGGCCATGGCTCACGGGCCTAGCCACTCCGCAGCATGTGGGATCTTCCCGGACCGGGGCACGAACCCGTGTCCCCTGCATTGGCAGGTGGACTCTCAACCACTGCGCCACCAGGGAAGCCCGATCATATGGTTTTTATTCTTCAATTTGTTAATATGGTGTATCACATTGATTGATTTGCATATATTAAAGAATCCTTGCATCCCTGGGATAAATCCCACTTGATCATGGTGTATGATCCTTTTAATGTGTTGTTGGATTCTGTTTGCTAGTATTTTGTTGAGGATTTTGCATCTATATTCATCAGTGGTATTGGTCTGTAGTTTTCTGTTTTTGTAGTATCTCTGTCTGGTTTTGGTATCAGGGTGATGCTGGCCTCGTAGAATGAGTTTGGGAGTGTTACTTCCTCTGCAATTTTTTGGAAGAGTTTCAGAAGGATGGGTGTTAGCTCTTCTCTAAATGTTTAATAGAATTCACCTGTGAAGCCATCTGGTCCTGGACTTTTGTTGGAAGATTTTCAATCACAGTTTCAATTTCATTACTTATGACTGATCTGTTCATATTTTCTGTTTCTTCCTGGTTCAGTCTTGGAAGGTTATACGTTTCTAAGAATTTGTCCATTTCCTCCAGGTTGTCCATTTTATTGGCATAGAGTTAATTGTAATAGTCTCTTAGGATGCTTTGTTTTTCTGCGGTGTCTGTTGTAACTTCTTTTTGATTTGTAATTTTATTGATTTGCATCCTCTCCCTCTTTTTCTTGATGAGTCTGGCTAATGGTTTATCAATTTTGTTTATCTTCTCAAAGAACAGCTTTTTTTTTTTTTTTTTTTGTGGTACACGGGCCTCTCACTGTTGTGACCTCTCCCACTGCGGAGCACAGGCTCCGGATGCGCAGGCTCAGCGGCCATGGTTCATGGGCCTAGCCGCTTGGCGGCCTGTGGGATCCTCCCGGACCGGGGCATGAACCCGTGTCCCCTGCATCGGCAGGCCGACTCTCAACCACTGTGCAACCAGGGAATCCCCAAAGAACCAGCTTTTAGTGTTATTGAGCTTTGCAACTGTGTTCTTTGTTTCTATTTCATTTATTTCTGCTTTGATATTTATGATTTCTTTCCTTCTACTAACTTTGGGTTTTGTTTGATCTTCTTTCTCTAGTTCTCTAAGGTTAGATTGTTAATTTGAGATGTTTGTTGTTTCTTGAGGTAGGATTGTATTGCTTTAAACTTCCCTCTTAGAACTGCTTTAGCTGCATCCCATAGGTTTTGGATTGTCGTGTTTTCATCGTCATTTGTCTCCAGGTATTTTTTGATTTCCTCTTTGATTTCTTCAGTGATCTCTTGTTTATTTAGTAAATTATTGTTTAGCCCCCATGTGTTTGTGTTTTTTACATTTTTTTCCCTGTAATTGATTTCTAGTCTCATAGCATTGTGGTCAGAAAAGATGCTTGATATGATTTCAATTTTCTTAAATTTACTGAGGCTTGATTTGTTACCCAATGTGATCTATCCTGGGGAATGTTCTATGCGCACTTGAGAAGAAAGTGTAACCTGCTGTTTTTGGATGGAATGTCCTATAAGTATCAATTAAATATATCTGGTCTATTGTGTCGTTTCAAACTTGTGTTTCCTTATTAATTTTCTCTTTGGATGATCTGTCCATTGGTGTAAGTGTGGTGTTGAAGCCCTCCTCTATTATTGTGTTACTGTCAATTTCCTCTTTTATAGCTGTTAGCAGTTGCCTTATGTATTGAGGTGCTCCTATGCTGGGTGCATATATATTTATAATTGTTATATCTTTTTCTTGGATTGATCCCTTGATCATTATGTAATGTCCTTCCTCGTCTCTTGTAGCATTCTTTATTTTTACGTCTATTTATCTGATATGAGTATAGCTACTCCAGCTTTCTTTTGATTTCCATTTGCATGGAATATCTTTTTCCATCCCCTCACTTTCAGTCTGTATGTGTCCCTCAGTCTCAAGTCAGTCTCTTGTAGACAGCATATATATGGTTCTTGTTTTCATGTCCATTCAGCAAGCCTGTGTCTTTTGGTTGGAGCATTAATCCATTCACATTTAAGGTATTTATCGACATGTATGTTCCTATGACCATTTTCTTAATTGTTTTGGGTTTGTTTTTGTAAGTCCTTTCCTTCTCTTGTGTTTCCCACTTAGAGAAGTTCCTTTGGCATTTGTTGTATAGCCCGTTTGGTGATACTGAATTCTCTTAGTTTTTTCTTGTCTGTAAAGCTTTTAATTTCTCCATCGAATCTGAATGAGATCCTTACTGGGTAGAGTAATCTTGGTTGCAGCTTCTTCCCTTTCATCACTTTAAATATGTCTTTCCACTCCCTCTGGCTTGTAGAGTTTCTGCTGAGAAATCCGCTATTAACCTTATGGGAGTTCCCTTGTATGTTATCTGTCGTTTTTCCCTTGCTGCTTTCAATAACTTTTCTTTGTCTTTAATTCTTACCAATTTGATTACTATGTGCCTTGGTGTGTTTCTCCTTGGGTTTATCCTGTCTGGGACTCTCTGCGCTTCCTGGACTTGGATGGCTATTTCCTTTCCCATGTTAGGGAAGTTTTCGACTATAATCATTTCAAATATTTTCTCGGGTCCTGTCTCTCTCTCTTCTCCTTCTGGGACCCCTATAATGCGAATGTTGTTGCGTTTAATGTTGTCCCAGAGGTCTCTCAGGCTGTCTTCATTTCTTTTCATTCTTTTTTCTTTATTCTGTTCCGCAGCAGTGAATTCCACCATTCTGTCTTCCAGGTCACTTATCCGTTCTTCCGCCTCAGTTATACTGCTATTGATTCCTTCTAGTGTATTTTTCATTTCAGTTATTGTGTTGTTCATCTCTATCTGTTTTTTCTTTAATTCTTCTAGGTCTTTGTTAAATATTTCTTTCATCTTCTCGATCTTTGCCTCCATTGTTTTTCCGAGGTCCTGGATCATCTTCACTATCATTATTCTTAATTCTTTTTCTGGAAGCTTGCCTATCTCCACTTCATTTAGTTGTTTTAATGGGGTTTTGTCATGATCCTTCGTCTGGTACATAGCCCTCTGCCTTTTCATCTTGTCTGTCTTTCTGTGAATGTGGTTTTTGTTCCACAGACTGCAAGATTTTAATTCTTCTTGCTTCTGTTCTCTTCTCTATGGTGGATGAGGCTATCTAAGAGGCTTGTGCAAGCTTCCTGATGGGAGGGACTGGTGGTGGGTAGAGCTGGATGTTGTTCTGGTGGACAGAGGTCAGTAAAACTTTAAACTGCTTGTTTGCTGATGGGTGGTGCTGGGTTCCCTCCCTGTTGGTTTTTTGGCCTGAGGCGACCCAATACTGGTGCCCACCTGGGCTCTTTGTTGGGCCTAATGGTGGACTCCGGGAGGGCTCATGCCAAGGAGTACTTCCCAGAACTTCTCCTGCCAGTGTCCTTGTCCTCACTGTGAGAAACAGCCACCCCCTGCGTCTGCAGGAGACCCTCCAACACTAGCAGGTAGGTCTGGTTCAGTCTTCTGTGGGGTCACTGCTCTTTCCCCTGGATCCTTATGAGCACACTACCTTGTGTGTGCCCTCCAACAGTGGAATCTCTGTTTTCCCCAGTCCTGTCAAAGTCCTGTAATCAAATCCCACTAGCCTTCAAAGTCTGATTCTCTAGGAATTCCTCCTCCCGTTGCCGGACCCCCAGGTTGGGAAGCCTGGCGTGGGGCTCAGAACCTTCACTCCAGTGGGTGGACTTCTGTGGTATGTGTTCTCCAGTTTGTGAGTCACCCACCCAGCGTTATGGGATTTGATTTTATTGTGATTGCGCCCCTCCTACTGTCTCATTGTGGCTTCTCCTTTGTCTTTGGATGTGGAGTATCTTTTTGGTGAGTTCCAGTGTCTTCCTGTCGATGATTGTCCAGCAGCTAGTTGTGATTTTGGTGTTCTTGCAAGAGGGAGTGAGAGCACGTCCTTCTACTCCGTGATCTTGCTTCCTAATCCCCCATCATCATATTTTATAATATAAAAATTTAGAAACCATCTAAAGAGCCATTAATAGGGAATTGGTTGGAGACATTGAGTTTCATCAACCCGTAAAATGGAATACGATTTTTTGTCATTTTAATAAATGAAGTAAATTTGTTAAATAGTAGTTATATAGCAATAATAAATATAACTATATCAATAGCTGAAATATGCTGATTGCTTTCTAATTGCTAGGCAATGTGCTAAGTGCTTATTGTATCATATGTAGTCCTCACAATAACCCTATGAGATAGATACTGTCCTTATTTTACAGCTAAGGAAGGATTAAAATGTTAAGTAATTTACCCAATTTAATACAGTGCTGAGTGGAGGACATGGTATGTATGTCCAGATAATCCAATTACAAATCTCATGTGCATGGTTGGTACTGATTAGGTAGATACAATACCACATATTAATTTTAGAAAGCAGCAAATTGAAGAATATTCTGTATATTGTGATTGCATTTTGGAAAAATTGTGTGTGTGTGTGTGTGTTTTAAAAGATAGAAGTATATATAACACAGGGGGTGGAAATGGGAAGGAGAATTCAAATTACTGAGTGGTACCTACCTAACAATACCCAAAACTTTTCAAGTTGTAGGATAGAAATATGATTTAATACTCTCTTTTGTCATATCAGAAAAAAAAAAAAACCGAGATACTCTCAGAAGTGAAAGGAGATCTTGAAGATATGTTTGCAGGTAAACATGTTTGCAGGTATTTGTGCACAGCACAGTTTTCTACCGTACAGTCCTGGAAGGGCTTCCCCAATCTGATCATCTTGGTGTATGACAGATCTGCTGTCACAGGTTGCTTCTAGAAAAATTACATTTGGTTCTGAACAGGAGGCAGAGAGAGACATTGAGATTGCAGGATTGGTAATGGCAGGTTTAGAAGGGCTGAGAGAATTTTTTTTGATCTGCCAGGAGAAAGAATGGTGGGGTGGAGAGCAAGGAAGCTTTTCTCTTCTCTCTCTCTAATACGGGTGTTGGGTGGGGAGAGACTTGGAGGGATTTATGACCCTGGCCTCACAGAGAAAATAGTACTCACAGCTCAAAGTGCTCATTAAACTGCCAAAGCTTGGGAGCTCCTCATATGGGGAGGCAGCAGGATACTGACAGTAACAGTCGGTGGATGGGTGTAACTATTCAGCTACTTGGAAGTGACTGAATCTTTAAAAAAAAAGTTTCATGATTAGAGCCCAGCAGTTTTGACACATTGCAATCGAGCTGTAAAGAAACACAGCATAGTAGTAGGGGATATGCCTGTCAAAAGAAAAAAAAACAACCAAGTACATTCAGGTAGAGCTGAGATACAAGCTTCTGGAAAGAGGAAAGCAAAGTAACCAAACTAATTTCAGGCAGCATTGTTTTCATCTGATTCAACTATTTGAGATGAATAAATACCTGTATGTTAGAAAGGTAAAAATAAAACTACTTATAGGGCTCTAAATACCCCAAAGAAAATCATTCTCAAATTGGAGACAAGGAGGTAAATCCTTCACTTAAAATGTATTGATGAAATAGTCTAAAGGGAATTTTTGTTATTCTGAGTAGTCAATCGTGCTGTTTTAGGTATGCTTGTTGTCTAATGGTTCAATTCAAAGTCTTCTATTGTTGACAAAGAGAAATACATTTCTGACTATGGAATATAGCTGAGCTATTACAGTTAACACCAACTCATAACAGTCATTAAAGCTTATTGGACATTTATAATGTGGCAAGCAATAATCTAAGCATTTTATTCACATCTATGCATTTAGTCCTCAGAAAAAGCCTAAAATGTAAGAAATATCATTAGCTCCTGTTTGAAGAGGGAGCACTGAGGCACATGTTAGTTAATTGACCCTTGATCCACAGCTAGTACATATTAGAGCCAAGACTTTGACCTGGGCAGTCTGGCCCCAGAATCTCAGCTCTGAGCCACTACACTGAATGGTTCTACTACCTCATAGGTAATTGATAGAGAATTAGGTGTTACCAACATATGCTAGTCTCCCTATAAGAGCCCAATACTGGAAATAGCTGTAAAATAAATAACTGTGCTAGTTTGAAATATGTCCACAAATTATCTGATACTCTTCCTTTCAAGAGGTAGATCCTAATCACATCCTCCAGAGTGTGGGCTGGATTTAGTGATTCACTTCTAATGAACAGATACAAAAAGAGGAAGTGACCATGTGAGACTTGCAAGACTAGGTCATAAAAGCCAGGGTGGCTTCAGCCGTCTTCTCTCCTGGCTCACTCAGGGAGAAGCCAGATGACATGTTTTGAGGATATTAAGCAGGCTGTGGAAAGGCTCATGTGTGAGGACAACTGAGAGCTCTTGCCAACAGCCATGTAAATAAATAATCTTGGAAACCACTGCTACAGCCTTAATTAATCCTTCAGGTGACGGAAGCCCCTACCAACATCCTGACCGCAGTGTAATGGGACCCCAGCCTGCTAAGTCTTCTCTTGAATCCCTTAACCATGGTAACTGTGAACTGATGAATGCTTATGGTTTTCTACCATTATGTTTTTAGGATAAATTGCTGTGCATTTGATAACTAATATAATGCTTATGAAAAAATAGTTTAAACTCATTTGACATATTTAGTTACAAAATGCATAATGAAATAAATGAGATGCTACCCGTTCACATTTTACTTACAAAATAAATGAGTGCTCTGAAAATTCAAGGATACATTTTGCAGAAAGAGGCATACCCAGTCTTATTTGATTAAAAAATTGCTCAGTGAATATTACTTAAAAAAGGAAAGAATTTTGAAGACATATTATGGTATACTTTTGTTTCTATGTGGGTTTTGCAGGTTTTTTCCTTAAAAAGAATTAGTTGCTGTTTTAAGTTCTATCAGTCACACATAATTTTAATGAAGATTCTGTGCATGAATTCATAGCAGTCTAGATGATAGGTGTCTGGTTCGTTATTTACAGAGTTTATACTCACCTGCATGTGTTTTTCTGGGATGTTCTACTGAGAGTTTGCTTACTGTTATTTACATTGTCTCTTTCTCTCAGGAAATAAAGTACTGAACAAACATTAAATTCCCTCACAGCTGCCTTGCACTCTCCCCTTAAGGGGCACTTGTCTTAATCCCTAGTTTAGAAGTAAAGGTTGGCTTACTGGGGAAATCTATGCCCAAGATGAGGCAATTTAGCTCTTCACATTTGCACAGGACACTGGGTTGTCTGCATATAAATAAACAGCCTTAAGCTTTTCAGTAGTGCTACATTCCTGGATGGAGACCAGGTGCCTGAATCTTAGTATCTGGAGTGCTTTGCCATATGATAGGCACTCCAGGAGTTATTTGTTGACCTTTCAATGCATTACTTTTTTGTTTTCCCACAATCCTGTGAGAGAAGCTTCTGTTACTATATCAATTTTTAAAGTGAGGAAACTGAGTCACAGAGAAGTTATTTTGCTCAAGGACAGATATCTAGATAAGTGGAGGATTATAGAATTAAAAAGACATTTTCTTGTCAGAATTCACTATGATTTCTGTTCTACCTATCTGGAAAATCATTCTTTTTGAAGAATTTTTTGCATTAAGAGAACTAGTTTCAAAAGAGTTCTTATGCATTTTAAATGTCCATAGACACTTGCATATGTGTTCTATTCCTCAGGAAAGGAACCCCATGGAGTCAGTACCACCTGCTAGCCTGAAAAGGAGAAGGGCTTCAGGCTCTAATCCCCACCACACACCTTCCCACTGACTTCCTAGGAGACCCCCTCACCACACACCTTCCCCCTGACTTCCTAGGAAACCCTACACACTTACCCTCTCTGCATCTCCATTTTGTTCATCTGTAAAATTACGATGTTAATTTAATTTAAGCGCTGAACTTCCTTACAGGATTGCTATAATGGGCCATGGATAAAATTTCTTGAAAGGTTTTGCAAACTTGGCATCCAACATAAATTTTAACCTCCAGCTTCTTATTAAACTTTCTTGTTCTTTGCCTAATATGGCTGCGGTCTACATGATTTTGGATTAAAAAAAAAAATCTGAGCTTCTTTTCAAAGAAAATGCTGCTTTCTTATAAATTTACCAATTACGGAGCATGGCAGTTTAACAGACGTGTTAAGGAAGACTGCATTTAAATATGATCATAGGAAATATTATGATGACATTAAAACACAAGCTTGTTTCTCTGAGTTTTGATGTGTTGATTTTATTAAGATACTTATTCAATAGGTGTCAGTTTAACAGATATCTAGGCCACTGCTACGATAACAAGGTGTTTTGCCGTGAATGCAGAATAACACGTTATAATCTTTTACTAATTACTTCTAAGGATTATATAGCTACCCTGGGGCCAAAATATCTTTCACACTTATCCTAGCTGGCAAATTATTATCCTTATCTGTTGTGCTAGGAATGCTAGGAAAGTTCACCTTCTGGTGAGCTAGGGGGACCTTAATTAAAGTCAACTGAGCTTGTCTGTGTGTCTTTGATACTAAAGGTGACATACTGATGAGTTCCCTTTGGAGATTGTCTCTGTGCTGCTTCCCACTGCCATTTCAGTATTGACTTTTCCTGATTTTCAAGGAAGCCATCAATGCCTGCTTTCAAAGATCTGTCCATAGTAATTTTTCTTTCAGTAACTAAGAAGTTCAAGGGGTTTGGAGGGAAAGAACTAAATAGGCATAAGTCGTCTTTGGAGGCTTCCTCTGAAACTGTGCTTTATTTTGGCATTGCCTCTTCTGCTTTCCTTTGAAACGTGACAAAAGACTAGTCCCAGATGTGACTGCTGTGTGGAGAGTGCATTTTAGCAGGGACAAGGGGGAGGCGAGGAGACAAGTGACAAGTGAGGAAGCTCTGAAAGTCATCCTGATGAGACTGGGTGGAAGCTTATCTGGACCGGAGGATGTCTTCAAGCCTTTGTCTTTCATATTCACTGTTTACAACACCTGAGCAAATTTGCAATACATTTTATCTTCCTAAAATGAAAGTTAAAAAATGTCATTTCTTAATGTTTATGTTGATGAAAGGCTTTATAAATTCATCCAGCAAATATTTATTAGGGACTTACAGGTATTGTGCTTATTGCTGGCGATATAGTGGTGAACAAAGCATGCTTTGGGATATAGTGGTGAACAAGCATGCTTTCCTCTCCTTCACGGAGCTTACACTCTAATATGGGAGTCAGAGACTAGACAATTAAACAAACTAATGGATGTAAACTCTGTAGTGGTGAGAAGGGCTCTATGCCATGTGATACAAACAGAGAGAGTGAGAAGGAGCGGTCCAGAAAAAGAAACAGAATCTGCAAAAGTTGAAGAGTGGGAAAGAGCTCAGCGCATTAGAGAAAGAGAAGGAATGTCAGTGTGTCTGGGGCAGAGTGAATTCAGGGAAGAAGAAGGAAGGAAGATGAAGAGTCAAACAAAACCCATGTGATGCAAGCGCTTGTAGAGTGTGGTAAGGAATTTGGATTTTTATACATTTTATTAGAAGGTTTTTCATATGATCCTGTTTGCATTTTAAAAACATCACTCTGCCTACCCTTTGGAGAATGGATTTTTGCAGATGAAGAGTAAAAAGGTTATAGAAGGGGATCTGGATAAGACCTGATGGATGACATGTACTAGAGTCATGGCAGTGGCCATAGAGAGAAGAGGAAATGCGTATTTTGGAATTCAAATTAAGTATACTTGGTATACTAAGCACATGAGTATTAGATTTCAGGCTTAAAATATTGGATGTTCTGGAAAAGAGTATAAAAAAGCATTGGATGTTCTGGCTATAAGCATATTGGAAGACTGGAGAAACACTATCGTGTATTGGAGGGGGAATTAAGGATCAAATGTTCAGTTTTGCACATTTAGGTATGTGATGCTTTCGGGGCACCTGTGTGGAAATTTCAAAGACATATTTGATATACAAGTTGGGAACTCAAATAAGAGATTGGCTGGAGATATAAATGTGGGAGTCATCTCATAGAACTGCTATGAAACTCAATGCAAAGAAATAATGTGGGATTTAACACAGAGAGAAGTGAAGGGATGTAGGAAACAGTTCTGAGAACGTAAAGATTTTGGTCTTAGAAGGAGAATGAAAAACTGACAAATCAAGCTGAGAAGGAGCAAAGAGAAGGTGGCAGGCAAGGAGAGTGTGGTGACGTGTATTTAAGAAAACCATATGTAATGAGATGTGTCGAATTCTAAGGAGAGACCTAGCAAAGATAAACACTAAAAATGTGCTTGAGATTTGTCAAAACGGTAGTTGTCTGTGTCTTTGGCCAGATCTGTAACAGTGGCTTTGTAGGGACAGAAGCCATCATGGAAGGTAAAGAAATGGAGAAAAAGCAGTGTCAGACTCCTCAGCTCTTCTGGCTCTAATAACATTCTGCTCCCATTGCCTTGGTCCCTCACAGCACTGTTGGGTCCATCATGAGTCATTACAATGTGGAAATGACCCCCCACTGTCTCTCCCTTCTCCACCTAGAGATGCCCGAGGGGTTAGAGTCCTTTTCTTCCTCTGTTTACTTTTGTTGCAGGAATCTCTTTGCTCAGTTTTACTTATTTTTCTCCTCAGAGAATGGATGAGAACCAAGAGGCTAGAAAGACAACACATTATCACAGGGCATGTGTTGTGACATGTTTTGCACAGGGATGTGTGTATGGGAAACGCAAATCTACACCACCCTTCAGGAAAGGACTGGCTCAGCAGAGGGAAGTTTGGTCATTAGAGGACTATAGCTGTCAGTGGCTCAGGGTATGCCTTGCTCCGGAAAACTGCCTCATCTGAGGCCACTCCTTCAACAAGTAACTGACTGAGGTGGGGACTTAAAGGCTGGGCCATTTTGGTCTAAAGCAGTCTTTCTCTTATGGGCAAGTTTTGTTTCGGAACTTCTCATGGGGTTGACTAGGATTGTCAGACCTGCACTGCAGGTCTTATTCCTCCCACTCTTGCTTTTCCATCCCCAGCCTTTCTTTCACATGTGTTGATCCCTCATAAACATCTTTCTCCCCAGACTTCTCAGTGTCTGCTTTCAAAAACATCTCAATATACACAATGTATATGCAGAGGGTGACTTCTAGCACCCTCTAACAATTTTTGTTTCCTCGCATGAATTAAAATATACTGAAAGTTGAAAAAAGAAAATAATCTTTTGGACATTTGGGATATTTCTGTTTGATCTTTTTTCCTTCGTACGTTGTGCTTGTGAATTTGAGATGATATTGGACATGTGCATGTAATATGATTGAATATGCTCCTTTATCACCTAAAATCGTAACATAAATGCTTAACACCTTTATTACACTTGGATGTAAAAGTGTTAATTGTGGAAGCTTCTGGGTGCTGAGTCCAATCTTACTTAACACTTTATAATAAATATAGAGGAAGGAATACAAAGTGAAATATAAAGCTACATGATAGAGCACTTCCTCAAATAAACATAATGCATTAGTGGATTTCAAATAGATAAGTGCCAGGGAGAAAAAGTGAGAAAAGAATTGCAGTGAGACAAATGTAAAGTGATGCGTCAGATCATACCGTTTGGCTGGAATAAGCTCTCTAGCCACTACCCAAGTCAATCAGAAAAAATTCCAACATCCTTACAATTGCCTAAAAGCCCCACCATCATCTGACTTCTTATTTACTCCCCAGATCTCATCTCTTCCTGCTTTCCCCTTCACACACTGGACCATATTCATTTAACTTGAAGATTGTCAAACATGTATGCATATTCCCATTGCTGGCCTTTACACCTAATGTGTTTTTTCTCCATATATCTACATGGCTCATGACCACACCTCTTTCAAATCTCATAATATCATTGAGCCTTTCCCTAACAATTCTTTTTTTTTGGTGGTGGTGGGGACTGTGCCATGCAGCTTGTGGGATCTTAGTTCCCTGACTAGGGGCCGCAGCCGTGAAAGAGCTGAATCCTAACCATTGGACTACCAGGGAATTCCCAACAATTTTATTTACAATTGCAACTCCCATCCCTGCCTTTCCCCATTCCATTTTCCTCCAGATTTTTTCACTGCCATCCACTATACTCTAATAAACAACTTATTTTAGTTATTTTGATTTTTTTCTAGCTCTACCACTAGAATATGAGAGCAGATAATTTTGTCTGTTTTGTTAACTGCTGTATCCTGCACCTTAACACAATGTCTGACGTATAGTAGGTATCCAATCAATAGTTTTTGGATGATTGAATAAATTACACTGTTAGTTTCAAAAATGCAAGCGTGAACCTTTCGTCTATAGAAGCTTTAAATAGGAACAGTCTAAATTTCCACAGATGAGGATGTGTCTACGTGAAGGAAGAATTCTGGTCAGTAGCGTTCAATTTCTAGACAGGTACCTTTTTATTTGATTTATAGAGGCAATCCACAAAGAGTGTCTACTTTTAGAATTTTGGTAATAATTAAAGCATTTTTGATACAAAATACTATCATATGAACCACGCTTCTTAAGAGCATTCACATTTTTCAAAGAAAATCTGCATAACTAAATTCATTAGAACTTTCATTTAAAGGAATTCTGTCAATAGGCCCTTCTTACCCAAGTATCCTTCTGCTAGAGAGGATGCAAAACAATTTTCTAAGAAAAGTTTTTATTTTACATGTGGGTCCTACCTTTGTAACTTCCAAGGAAAGCGTGAGAATCGTTAATCAGGAATTCAATCTTGTCAGGCTCCTTAGTTTTCATCAGAGATGGGTAGTGTTATATCTAGGTTGGTTGTCTTCAAAGCCTATGAACCTGTATTTAACTGGTAACCCCAAATAGTTGCATTCTACATTAATATGTTCTCCATTATAACGTATCTCTCTACCACTAGATATTTACCAAGTCTGAGCTAAGCAAAGGACCTCTTGAAGAACAGATTATCCATTCAGTTAAAATGTATTCTTAAAAAAAAAAAAAGTATTATTTTCTTTTCAGTTGACTATAGTTGGTTTACAATGTTATGTTAATTTCTGACATACAGCAAAGTGATTCAGTTGTACATATATACATTCTTTTTTTAAATATTCTTTTCCATTATGGTTTATCGTAGGATATGGAATATAGTTCTCTGCACTATACAGTAGGTCTTTGTTGTTTATCCATTCTGTATGTAATAGCTTACATCTGCTAACCCCAACTTCCCACTCCATCCCTCCTCCAATCCCCTCCCCCTTGGCAACCACAAGTCTGTTCTCTATGTCCATGAGTCTCTTTCTATTTCATAGATATGTTCATTTGTGCCATATTTTAGATTCCACATATAAGTGATATCATGTGGTATTTGTCTTTCTCTTTGACTTCACTTAGTATGATAATCTCTAGGTCCATCCATGTTGCTGCAAATGGCATTATTTCATTCTTTTTTATGGTTGAGTAATATTCCATTGTATATATGTACCACATCTTCTTTACCCATTCGTCTGTTGATGGGCATTTAAGTTGTTTCCATGTCTTGACTATTGTGAATAGTGCTGCTATGAACATAGGGGTGCATGTATCATTTTGAATTAGAGTTTTGTCTGGATATATGCCCAGAAGTGGGATGTATTCCCACTAAAATGTATTCTTGGTTTTGTGTAAATGGACCAGGAAAAAAAAAAGTTTTGATAATCATCTCTTCAAGGAAAGATTTTGACTAAATTTGTGATGTGTGCATAGCAAAGATATTCATTCCCTTATTCTCTAGCTAATTTTACAACCGCATCATTTTGCTTCTAAAATTAATCTGTGCTTTCTTATCTCATTTATATATCATTGTAAGTTACCTTGTATTCTTTCTGGGGCAAAAGTAATAAATGTACAAATAAACACAAGCACCTTTTATTTACTTGCAAATAAATGGAATTTTATTTTAAGCAATTTCTGCTTTTTGAGGGATCATTACAGATTGAATTCTTATGAAGGGAACAGGGAAAATGTTGTCTCACTTTTTGCTGAGATGAATTTTTTTGAAATCCTCACCTGGCTACATGTGAAGTCCAAGCTGACTGCTACGCATATTTATCATATAGAATTTTTTTAAGAAGTAAATGTGGTGTTGGCTTTGCCTTAAGTGCTGAGGACTGTGGACTGTGCTGATTAGCACATGTTTTATGAAGCTATTTGGAGAGGGTGGGACTCTGCCTTGGAGGAAAACTGAATATTATCTCAGGGAGTTGTTAGTACATTCCCTGAGGCAGGGTCAGCTAGCAGAAAGATTACAAAGCGAGGAATTAGGGATCCTAGATCCTAGGTTTTGTCTGGAAGAGTCCAATCTCTACTCACTCTTGTAATGGCTCATTTGTAAAACATTTAATTATACCAAAGTCTCTCCTGTAAAATGGAGATATTTCTATACCTCCATAACTCAAAGAATTCTGGACAGGGTGAAACGTATGGTGGAAAGAATGTATTATATAATGGTGGAGTCAGGAGAAACTAACTTGAATTCTAACACTGTCCCTTACTAATTGTGACATTGGATAAATTATCTAGCCTTGGGGAACCAATTGCTGCTTTCTAAAACTAACTCAATTTCATTTCCAAGTTAAATAAAGGCCTACTTTCCCAAGTTGTTATGAGGATTAAATGAGATAATGAATTGAAAGAGCTATAAAACTATAAACTCTACAGGCATTTTTATTTCTCTGGCTAGGAGGCAGAGAGAAACTTAGATGCTTTTGTTAGGCAAAAGCTTTGAGACTCTATTGACCTACTAACTGAATTTACTGAGGGGGGAGAGAGCACCTACAGGTTTGCTCCAACAGTGCAATCCAAACAAAATAGATGCCAGTGCTTTAGCGCCACCTACCAAAGTGAAGCTGAGCTCAGCAGGCCACCAATTAGGTTCCATTAGTATTCTCATGCCCTTCCTAAATTGTTGGATTGGCTTGATAAGTTCTTGAGTATGTTGATATATTATAATTAAATTTTATTACCTTAGTATCCATGAATAGTTCACAAAGGAATCATTTTACTGTTCTAATTATAAGGACTTTATATTCCCAATCTCCATGAGATTATACCTGGTAGTCCCAAGAGAGATAGTGAAGTCTAGGCTGTGAGTTTCAGAGAATAGAAATGAAAGGAAGCTGGGGTCAGGACAGTCTTCTTTTGAGCGCTCTGAATTCTCTCTGAACTCTTGCATTTAGAGAGATCGAGGCCTGGGGGAGAATATTCTTAGTCTGATACCTTGGGACTCCCTCATGACCTCCTGGATGTCTGGAAAGGAGAGTTCTTACCCTTTCTCACTTTGTACCTTCCCTGGACGGGGTCAATCTTATTCAGAGAGCTTGGGGTGCACTCTTTATACCTGCAGTTCTTGATAATTTAATCTTAATAGTAAAAATCTCTATTCCCAGGAAGCTATAATAAATCTTGAGTTGGTTAATATCAATAAAATATGAAATAAACATGAAGTATAAAGACATATGTATCCATCTACAGTTCTTCTATGTTTGATAGACTGGGCAGGAAAAAAAAAGATTTGAACAATACAATTAATGAGAATGATTTAATAAAGAAAAATGGGACCCTTTGCCCAATTATTAGAGAACATATGTTTCTCAAGAACATAGGGAATATTTCTGCAAATTACTGTCCATGTAAATCAAGTCTCAACACATTTTAAAGGATTGGTATCATACAGCAGTATTTTCTAACCATAATGTAATTAGGTTAGAAATCAATAACAAAAATGATAACAAAAGAGGAAAACAATATATTTAGAAATGTTTTTAGGAATTCCCCAGCAGTCCAGTGGTTAGAACTCTGAGCTGTCAGTGCCAAGGGCCCAGGTTCGATCCTTGATTGGGGAACTAAGATCCTGCAAGCTATGCAGTGTGGCAAAAAATTTTTAACACAAACTTCTAAGTAACCAGAAAAGCAAAGAAGAATTTTAATGCAAATTAGAGAATAGTTGTTGGAGTGATGGCAAATAAGTGTTACATAGAAGTGTATAATAACACAGGCTTACTGTAGGAAGAAATGCTGAAAGCCAATGAACTTAAAGTTCAGTTTAAGAAGTTAGAGAAACTTCTTTATCACAGAACAAATCCAGAGAAATTTAATGAATGACAATAATAAACAAGTATATAAAATAAGGGGATAGGAAACAAAGCTATAATAAAGAGGATCAACAAGGCCAAAAATATGTTCTTTGACACTAGTAAAGTGGACCATACATCAAAAGGGAATAAACAAATAAATAATAAAATGAATAACAAAGTGGGGCATAACTACAGATGTAGCAGAGATTTTAAAAATAATACCAGAAAACATACCAGTTTATTCAATGGACTAGATCTCTTTATTTTTTTTATTTTTTATTTTCTTGCGGTATGTGGGCCTCTCACTGTTGTGGCCTCTCCCGTTGCACAGCACAGGCTCCGGACGCGCCGCAGGCTCAGTGGCCATGGCTCACGGGCCCAGCCGCTCCACGGCATGTGGGATCTTCCCGGACCGGGGCACGAACCCGTGTCCTCTACATCGGCAGGCGGACTCTCAACTACTGTGCCACCAGGGAAGCCCCATAGATCTCTTTAGATATAAGCAGAAATGAACTTCGCTTTTTCTGACACGTGTCTTGCAAAGATATAGTGAAAAATATTCTGTCTTGCCGTTGAAAAAAAATCTCTGGCAAATTCCGTAATTTTTCTGATCTTAAAAATAAAAGTAAAAATAAATATTTTTAGTAATAGAAGTCCAGTCCACATTAATATGACTGCTCTGAACTTCTTAGAAGCTTTCCTTCCTCTTCCAGTTAGGGCCTGCTTCAGTCTTCAGTAAGTGGGGGGAGTGGGGAGGATGGTTGTTTTCTCTCTTCCCTTAACCTTTTGTGGAGTTTTACTCCTTTGGGGAAGATGTTAAGGTAAAGGGGACTAAGAGAAAAGAACAAATGCTTCTTTGGCTAACACAATTCACCTCTAGCTATGGCAGATGCATTCTTAACTGGTGTTGATTTCATGAGCACTTGTATGTGTTCCTCAGAAATCCCCCACTGGGGATCTCCTGATAGAGGACACCCCTGCTGTCTGGCCAATTATAACTCCCCTCAGCCCTTGAGTTTCTGGCTGGGTCACATTGTTCCTCCAGATGATCCTCTTGGATTGTGTTCCTTTTAAGATAACTCTTGGCTGACTTCCTTCTGTGGACATTCGTACCTTTGTCCTTCTCTTGGAGGAAGAGCCTTTGGTTTGAGTACAGCCTTTTGTCTCATTGCTATGTTAACTTCAGACTACCTCTTGTGTTTCATTTGTCCCTATGAAAATTGATCACCAATCTCTACATAGTCTCTCAGCTTCTCTGCGTGGCTCTCTTTAAGTCCTCTTTACTCAGCTTACTACGGCAAGGGGAAAGGAAACTGCTTCTGTCCCACACAGAGGAAGAAGGATGTGAAGAGCACGTTGACATGGACATGCTCCCTCCAAGCATTATTAACCCATACTCTTTCTACCATCAACAGTGGGTGATAAAAAAAAATGCTGGCAATCTCATAAATGGTAACTTGCTTTAAGAAGACGTACCTGAGAGCTATCATGTTGTTTGTGTTGGAGTTTCAGCGAAGGCTGAGACGGAAGCAGTCTCATTTTAACAACCTGTTATGTTACAAGTAACTGTATGCCAATCAACTTGAAAACTTAGAAAAACCAGAATTTTTTTTGAAAAATATAGCTTAGTAAAGAAATTTTAAGAAAAAGAAAAATGAATAGACCTAATCGTCAAAGAAATTAAATGAGTATTTGCACGTTTAACCTACTCCCTCAAAAGTAAAACAAACAAAGAAAGCGGGGTGGGGGGAACCCTGTATTTCACTATGTGAACATTTTAATGGAGATTCTAACAGTTGAAGTAAGACAATACAAAGAAACAAAATCTTTGAAGATTCTAAAGTAAGAAACAACGTTAGCGTTATTTGAAAGCAATTTAATTGTCCTACAAAGGAAACCCCAGAGAATGTGTAGAAAAACTATTAGCATTTTTGAATCTAGCACTATACAGAAATCAATCCTATTTCTTATATTAACACAAATAGTTAAAAATATAATTTAAGAAAAGAGGCTTAATGTGGCTAAAAATAATTCTGTCAAAAATATGGGAGAACTTTATGAAGGATTTTACAGAATTCTATTGAAACATATTAAAGAGGACCTAAGTAACTAGAGAGATATATCAGAATTATTGGGTATCAGAAGAGTTGCTGTTATGACGGTGTCAATTCTTTTGTAAAATATGAGGACAGTTATGAATGCATTCACGTGGAAGCTTATGATATGGAACTTTATACCTTAAAATTACCTATATGGGTGTAACACTGGAAGGATTTTGCATGCCATCAAGGATAAACATACTCCTGTTTCAAGACTACTGCCTTAAAGCAATTATTATATGTGTAAAAAAGAATACTTATACCAGAATTATTGTAGCAGCATTCTTTATAATGAAAAAAAAATGGAAATGACTAAACATTCATCAGTAGTAAAATAAATGAGTTATACACATATACAGTAAATCCCCTGCCTATGAACAAGTTCCATTCCAAGAGCGCGTTCATAAGTCCAGCAAAGTTAGCCTAGGTACCCAACTAACACAATCAGCTATATAGTACTGTACTGTAATAGGTTTATAATACTTTTCACACAAATAATACATAAAAAACAAACAAATATACAAAATAAAGAAAATATTTTAAATCTTACAGTACAGTACCTCGAAAAGTACAGTAGTGCAATACAACAGCTGGCATACAGGGGCTGGCATCGAGTGAACCGGCAAGAGGAGTTACTGACTGGAGGAGGGAGAGGAGGCGGGAGATGGCAGAGCTGAAGGATCATCAGCAATAGGAAATGGAGGGCAAGCTGCAATTTCACTCACGCCTGACGTTGATGGTACAGGTTCTGGTTCCTCGCTGGATTCAATTCTATCAATCCTCTTGAAAAAATGATCCAGTGATATCTGGGTAGTAGCTATTTTTCTCATCATAGATGACATGGTAGCACTGGATTGCAATCTGAACGGCTGCTGCAACCTTTGTGTACCATTCTACGTTTGGGTCCCGTGCCTCAAAACTAACAGTGCCGCCTCAAATAAAGAAAATCCCCTGGCCATTTCCTGCTTAGTGAATCTCTTCGGTTCTTCAGTGACTTCTTCCTCTTTTCTCTCTTCCTTCTTTCTCTGGGCCTCCAATTCCATCAGGTCTTCATTAGTATCCTCCATGTCCACATCTTTGAAAGTTTGCAACTTGAAGGTTTGTATGTAGAAGACTTATTGTAGTAACTAGAGTTACATGTTTCAATGTGTGGATAAATCTCATGAACATGGGCTGGTCAAAAAAGGCAAACTGAAGACATATATATATATATAGCTTGTGATTATTCATATGAAAACAATAATTTTACATGTGTTTGTGCATATATTAAAATATATGTATATATACTTTAAAATAGAAAACATGCATGGTAAAAATTAATACCAAATATTGGATAGTAATCGTTTCCAGTGTTGGGCAGGTGGGAAGGGTGAAAAATGTGATTTATATTATTTCTAAAAACAGTAAAAACAAAATATAATGGAAGTTTTAGTTTGTTTCGAGATAGTAGGATACCTCATTTTTCCTCCTTTTGTAAAATAGTAAACCCTCTTTATGAGGTACTCCTTTCAGATGGAAATAAATCCTGTTATACAGTGTACACATTTAGTACATTTCTTAATTTTATGTTTATGTTTCTCCTTCAAAAGCAAGAAAAAACACAAAAATCTCTGTACCCTATGTAGGGTAGCAAAATTTGGGAAAGAAAAACTTTATTTTTACCCTAGGCGGCGAATAGCCTTCAACAATATTTTCTTTTCAAAGATTCATCAAAGAAGTCATGTGTTAAATAGCAATAGAGCCATTCCTTTTACTGTGGCCTTAATATTAGACCATTTATTTTCTTTAATTGGTCCTCATCTCTACCATGATTAAATGAACCATGTGACACAAATAATCAAAGGATGGATTTAGAAGATTCCCAAACTGCTAAGATATTACAGCTAGAATAGAAGACAGCATTGGCAAAACATAGAGTCATCTCAGATACAGCAGATGAAGAGAATTTTTTCTATTTATCAGTCACCTTTTTAAAAGGAACCCCTGAAGGGAAGCCTGAATTCATTCTCTTTTCTTGTCATAATTAGTATTTCCTGAATGTTTTCTTTCCTTCACATCTTGAATTTTAATGCTTCACTAAAGAATAATGGAAAAATCATTTGATGAAGCCAAAGATTACATTTAGTTCTAGTGTGTGTTAATTGCCTTTATTAAAAATTAGCATTTGTGAATTTCTAATTCTCTTTCTAATTTATGAAATGTCACTCATTTTTTCATGTATCATATTGTAATTAAATTTTCATGGGAGTAAATTTTACTTGTCTCTGTTGCTGAAGAACTGAAGATTTGTCTGCACTACAAATGCAGTATATTTCTGTATTTGTATGTTGACAATAAAATATTCATTAATTTTAAACTTGGCAACAGCAGTATACATGCTGCAATTGTAATTACCACTGCTTAGTAACAGCCTGTTTCTTAGTGACAATGGGAATTAGCTGAATACTTATTACATGTGCTTCTGCTTGCAATATTTTCTCAATGTAGTTCTGATCCCTAGGTAGAAGTTTCCAGTTTAGGTGAAGATATTTGGGCCAAATACTGATTCTGCTCCATAAACCATCAATGTAATCAGTCTAAGACCAACAGCAGTCCACAATTAATCACATAGTAATTGGATCCTTCCTTCAATGTCAATACATTAGAAGCTGCATGCAAGGGGAAAACTGTTTACCAGACTTAAATTTCTCTTGAGAAATCAAACACGGTACAATTAACAGGAAAAAAATGCATTGTTCATTCTCCGGTTTAATTAGAAATGAACCGCATCTGAAGTACCCTTTGCTGCCTTCTTTTATTGCCTGATTCTGCTGTTTATTCCAGCGTTATCTTTCAGCCAAGTAGATTTTGCAGCAGACCTTCACCCAAATCAATGACAAATGGTAGGCAACAATCTTCTATCAGCACTCTGATGTTCTTTATTGTAGAGGTTATAGCAATCAAGCAAATTCACTGTTGAAAAATTCTGGGGTCATTTTCATTTTTTCTCTAGAATCTGGTGTTCATTGTACATTTTAATACTTCCTTTCTACTTATACAGTTGACACTAGGATAGAGTAAATTTTTATCACAAAACCTGAGATCAGAAGGGCTATTTTTATGACTTATTAAACACATTTGGATTGGATTCATGTGTGGCCATTGGGATTCTTTGTAGAGTATAGGTCAAAATAGGTGGCTTTTCCCATGGTCTATTTCCTCCCAAGTACTAGTGTTGGGCATTTTCCTTTACACACTACCACTGCTCCTTTTGGAATCAAAGGACACACCCCTATTTAGGGGAGCTGTTAATGAATGCCCTGGTCTCATGTGCCCTGGCTGTGCCTGTAGGATCAGTTTGCATGGGCACTCAGGATTCTTGGGGCAAGAGTGATCAACCTTCTCTGAATGAGCAAGCAACAATTGTAGAAGGCCTTCTATAAACAGTAACAGAGACCAGCAGACATACCTCCCCCAAAAGGCAAAATGATTGACAGTATTAAGGAAAAAGATTTCAAAACTAGGAAATAAGACTAAAAAATAACTGTGTGTCCTTTTAATGTCATAGTGGAGCATTGTCTGACAAGTCTGCCTAGGAGCCATCTGACTATTTAGGGACTTGGAACTTTCTTTGACTTGCTATTGCATATTGACCAGGGTCCAGGGCCTGTAAAATTAGATGTTATCTTGGAAAAAAGAGAAATTGCAATTAACTTGTGTGCAGTAAAGATGCAAATGTAAATATATATACATACATTTACTATATCTATACATATCTATATGTATCTATATATATCCAAATGTTATAGCTTTATTGCCTTTTAAACACTTTTGTCTCTAATTCAGTAATATCATTTCAGCATCCATTCTTTTTTTTTTGAAAAGAAACTTGCAAGTCATATGTTTGATATTACATAGTACATATTATTATTAGTTGTACATAGCACATTAAGTCAAATCAATTCTAGTCAACATGCGTATCATATCCAATAGCTCACGAATTTAATCAGCAAGCTGCATGAAACCATCAACCGCTTGGCAGGTGTCCTTCTCACTCCGGTACCATGATTTGTGGGAGCTTCTATTAATGAACTTTATCACACATCTGGTTCTTACTTCAGGACCATCTCACCTAAAATCGCCCACTCTTTCTGCTTAAATAAAACATCTCCATGGACTAGTGACTAATCAGCCCATGTTCACACATAACTGTGGTTTCATGCATTTGGTGTTTTAAAAAATTTTTTTTAACATCTTTATTAGAGTATAATTGCTTTACAATGGTGTGTTAGTTTCTGCTTTATAACATAGTGAATCAGCTATACATTTACATATATCCCCATATCTCCTCCCTCTTACATCTCCCTCCCGCCCTCCCTGTACCACCCCTCTAGGTGGTCACAAAGCACCGAGCTGATCTCCCTGTGCTATGCGGCTGCTTCCCACTTCAGCATCCATTCTTTTGTTGACTGTTTAAACATCTCTCATAGTCTCTTGAGCCACTTTGTCACCTTGCTAGTATTGTCATTAATAAATTAATTCTCTGACACAAGCTCACTATGTATTTCTATTAGAATTAGATGTTTTCTAAAATTATAGTTTGAAATAATTTTAGACTCAGAGAGAAACTGCAAAAATTCCAGAGTTCCCATTAACCCTTCACCTGGATTCCCCCAGTGATAACATCTTATATAACCATAGTATAATAGTCAAAACCAGAAAATTGATATTAGCATAAAATACTCTTAACTATAGACCATATTCAGATTTCATCATTTTTAAAAATAAATTTATTTATTTATTTTTGGCTGCATTGGGTCTTCATTCCTGTGAGCGGGCTTTCTCCAGTTGCAGCGAGCGGGGTCTACTCTTCATTGTGGTGCACGGGCTTCACATTGCGGTGACTTCTCTTGTTGCAGAGCATGGGCTTCAGTGGTTGTGGCACGCAGGCTCAGTAGTTGTGGCTCACGGGCTCTAGAGAGCAGGCTCAGTAGTTGTGACACACGGGCTTAGCTGCTCCGCGGCATGTGGGATCTTCCCGGACCAGGGCTTGAACCCGTGTCCCCTGCATTGGCAGGGAGATTCTTAGCCACTGTGCCACCAGGGAAGCCCTTCATCAGTTTTTTACAAGCAGTCTTTTGTGTGTATAGTTCTGTGAAATTTTATCATACATACATATTTAAGTAACCAGTACCATCAGCAGAATCAAAAATGTTCTATCATCCCAAACAAGCTGCTTCATGCTATCCCTTTGTATTCACACCCTCCATGCAAACCTAATATCCAGCGACCATTGATCTGTTCTCCATCACTATCACCTAGTTATTTTGAGAATGTTATTTAAATGGGATTGTTCCCATATGTATTCTTTTGGCTTTTTTCATTTAGCCTAATTCCCTTGGAATTCGTCCCAATTGTAGTAGGCATCCGTAGTATGTTTCTTTTTATTGTTGCATAGTACTCTATTCCAAGAGTGAACCATGGTTTGCTCATCCATTCATTCATGAAAGGACATTGGGTTGTTTCCAGTTTTTTACTGTTACACATAAAGCTGTTATAAAATCCATGTATTCATGTACAGGAATTTGCTTGTATATAAGCTCTTATTTCTGTAGGTTAAATACTCAGGAGTTGGATGACTGAGTCACATGATAAATGTATGTTTAACTTTATGAGACTGCCAAAATGTTTTCCAGAATATTTGTACCATTTTACATTCCACAAGCAATGTATGCTCTTCATCCTCACCAGCGCTTGTGACAGTGTTTTGTCTTAGCAATTCTAATAGCCATAAAGCGATATCCAATTGTGGTTTTAAGTTGCATCTAATTAATGATCAATGATGTTGAACATCTTTTTGTGAATTTAGTTCATCTGTATATCCTGTTTGGATAAGCACCTGATTAAGTCTTTGCCTGGTTTTTTGTTTTGTTTTGTTTTTTAATTAGGTTGTTTTTGTTCTCTTTAAGTTTTGAGAATTGTTTATATACTCTGGGTATATGGGCATTTGAGTCCGTCTGATGAGTTTTTACTATTTCAGTTGTTGTATTTTTCAATTATAAAATCTCCATTTGGTTCTTCTTTTGATCTTCTATTTCTTTGCTGAGGCAGTTTTCTTATTGATTTCAAGAGAATTTATGGTTGCTTACTAGAGCATTTTTATAGTATCTGCTTTAAAGTTCTTGACAGATAATTCTAGTATCTGTGTTTTCTTAGCATTGTCATCTCCTGTCTTTTCTCATTTGACTTGAGATTTTCTTGGTTCTTGCTATGCTCAATAATTTTAGATTGTATCATGAGTATTTTGAATATTATGCTCTGTACCTCTGGTTTCTATTTAAGTCTTTCATTTGCGCTGGAGTATTTAAGTTCAGAATGCACATCCCCTCCCTCTTTCATGGACTGTGGTTCATACGGCAATTACAAAGCTTTTGCAGTGCTCTTTTGGTCAGCCTTGCTTGTGTACTACAGAGAAATCAATTTGAAACCTGGGTGGTGTTCCATACCCACAGTTCTTCTCTCAAAGTTTTTGCTTTTTGATTATGGTTGGTTTTATGAATGGGCCACTTGGGGATGAGTCTAAGCTTCATACACAGATAAAGGATTCCTTTCTCTAGCTCCCTCCTTTCTGTAATCCCTCTTGCACTCTAGCTGAAAGGGGAAGGATACCAAGTTTCTGCTGTCATTTGCTTAGTGCAGGGTAGGGATTGTCAACAGGGATCCTCCCCAAAGTTCCTATGTTCCATTATCTACGAGATTTTCCCTTTTTATTCTTTTTTTTTTTTTTTGACCAGGCTGCACAGCTTGTGGGGTCTTATTTCCCTGACAAGTGAAAGCACCAAGTTCTAATCACTGGACCTCCAGGGAATTCCCTCCCTTTTTGTTCTAAACAGCTTAGTTTATATTTTGAAACCCTGAATATCAATGGTTTCTCTCTCTTTGTCTAGTAATACTCTTTTTTCTCAGTGCCACAGGGATGCTTCTGACGGCCTAAAGGCAGGTTCAAGATATATAAGGGAGAGAGAGAACACACACAAATTCATATTTCAAAATTTTATATTTCTACAGGCAGTTCTTTTTTAACCTCTTTATTGGCGTATAATTGCTTTACAATGGTGTGTTAGTTTCTGCTTTATAACAAAGTGAATCAGTTATACATATACATATGTTCCCATATCTCTTCCCTCTTGCGTCTCCCTCCCTCCCACCCTCCCTATCCCACCCCTCTAGGTGGTCACAAAGCACGAGCTGATCTCCCTGTGCTATGCTGCTGCTTCCCACTAGCTTCTACAGGCAGTTCTTAATGTTGAATGCCAGTTAGCTATGGGAATGTATGTTTTTGTTTTTGATTACTATGAACAGCATCGGCCTTCTGTTTACATTGCTATTGACATACCACCCTGGGTGTTTGCTCTAGTATATGCTAGCTGCTTTTATGCTAATGCTTTCTCTGGAGCTGTGCTGTGAAGTGCATGTATGTATTATAAAGTGTATGGTTATAAAGTTTTAGTATTTTGACACAGAAACAATGATGCAATGGAAGATTACGTTCAGATTTAATATTTGGACACAAATAAGTCACAGATAGGATTAATAGAAGACAGTTTTAGTAGAAGCCACAAGGAATTAGAAGTTAAGCAGCCCTATTTTCAAATCTTAACTCTGCAATATAAATTTGAGGAAATCTACTACTCCCTGAGAGCCCATTTCCTCATTTAGGATGGGAGATGACCACAACAATGGAACGGTTGTTAGGCCTGGATAACATTTTATACAAAGAGACCAACTAAGTTACTTCCTGGCACAATGACTGTCAATTCACTTCTCTAATAAGCATAAAAAGCAAAAAAATGACTATAAGATTTGGTAGTAATATAAATTTAAAATCTAAAACTTAAAAATTATGATCTAAGCCAGAAAATTATTTCGAATCAAAAGGGACTCTCTAAGGGGGGTTGGGGGAGGGCAGAACTGGGAGTTTGGATAAGCAGATGCAAACTATTACATATAGGATAGATAAACAACAGGTCCTACTGTAGAGCACAGGGAACTATATTCAATATCCTGTGACAAACCATAATGGAAAAGAATATGAAAAGAATATATATGTATAAGTGACTCATAATATAGATGAGTCACTTTGCTGTACAGCAGAAATTAAACACAACATTGTAAATCAACTATAGTTCAATAAAATTTTTTTTAAATGTTAAAAAAAAGAAAAGGGACTCTGATGCAGCTCCTCCTTTTACAGATAGCAAAATCAGACTCCAAAGGGTTAAGTGACTTGCCAGGTGTATTTCTTGTGTCCAGGAGCAAATCTGGTGCCAGAACTCTGATCTCCTAATCAGTAGACCTTAACACCCTGGCACAAACATCCCATACAAAAACCCTCTAAAATGGAATACATTGTACTCATTGATCTCTACAACAGGCCCCAACATACTATAAAATGTGCACATGGCATATAAACTACAACTGTATTGCATCATAAACTGATATCATTAACTGATATGCTAATTGCAACAAACATTTAACTAAAAACACTGCTTGCTTTAGAAAACTGGAACTCTTGGGGATGATATAGAAGATTGGGTCATTCAAAAAGGTTATCATGGGAAGCTTAAATAGATACTTTTTCTATTTGTAGACAAATGTTCTTATAGCAAAGAAACATTAAAAAATTATTTCATTGAATATTTCTTGACAAACATGGTTACTGTCTATGGAATGTTTCAAGACATCCGTAGGACTTTGGGAGCACTTGGAAAGACCTGCCTTTTTCTGTGCACCTGCAGCAGTTGCCCCAGCGTAACAGAGGGTACTGACGGAATTGGGCTGCACGCGGTCCTCTGGCAATCATGGCACCCCCGTTTGCCACAGCTACCTTGCTACCCTCGCCCCTCCTTTGTTTTTCTTCCCTAATATGGGGCACAGTTGCTTTTGTTTATCCTTTCATGGACACTCCATTTCCTCTATCTTGGCGGGCAGAGGGGGAAGAGGGGAAGCTGGACAGTAGCTTTGGGTGGGGTAGGGAACCTGGGGTTGTTTTTAATGGGAAATACCTCGCAGAGATGCTCATATGGGCTCCTTAGCGTCGCATCCCAGACTGCTTTCCATGGAGATAGGGCACTGAGTCTCCCAGTGAGGTTGGAATTGACTCCACCTTAGGGGTCTCCAGTCAGCATCCAGCCCCTTCCCCCCAGGTTGTCAGCAGCACTGATGAGATGCTGTATTTCCACCTAATTCTGGGTATATTAGTGTGTCTTGCACAACCTTAGCTCATTAAAGATAAGGTAAACATTTTTTTTTTTAAGTGCAGAGTGTGGTTCTGCACTAGCTTGAAATTTTATGGAAAGGCTTTTTCAGTTTCTGCCAGCTCATGCCTCATCTGGTACCTTGAGCAAACAACAGCAAACAAATGAGGGACACTGTGTCTACTATCCTTTCTGTTCATTCTCCCACCCATGTCATGGGAATAAACACTTTCAATTTGTAGGTGTTTTTGTTTTCAGGATGTATGTAGCCTTTGTTTAGCATTGTGCTAATACCACCTCCTAGACTGTGACTCAGTTTTGGTGGCTAGTTCTTGCCCTGAAACTAGAGGGTGCTGGAGCTGAAGCTGGGTGGGTTGTTTATACATGATGCTTAAATGACCAAAGGTAGCAGGTCCTGTCTGTCTGCAGATCTCTGACTTGACAGTACTTTCCAACCCAGAACCAGCTTCTTTTCTGTTAATCAGAGCAGATGCGGAATCTTCCTAGTGCCTATATATTCTCCAAGCTGTCACTTCACTTATACAAGGATTGTTTCCTTTTGGGCTGTTTCCTCCTAAGACCTATGTGCTCTCATTTTTTATCTTTATTGAATCAGATTTTTGGGGCCTAGATTATATTGACCAGTAAAATTCTCTTTGATTTATTATCCATATTTGAGGCAAAACATCCTATTGGAACTCTGACATTAGTTAAGAATCTCCATTCTGTTTCCCAAAGAGAAGAAAAGTCAAAATAATATTTCTCAGAAAATAACTTTCTTTCCCCCCCCTTTTTTTTTTTAATTTTATTTTATGGTACGCGGGCCTCTCACTGTTGTGGCCTCTCCCGTTGTGGAGCACAGGCTCCGGACGCGCAGGCTCGGCGGCCATGGCTCACGGGCCCAGCTGCTCCGCGGCATGTGGGATCCTCCCGGACCGGGGCACGAACCCGCGTCCCCTGCATCGGCAGGCGGACTGTCAACCACTGCGCCACCACGGAAAGCCCCCTTTCCCCCTTTTTATTCTCCAACATTAGATAATCACAAACAGGACTTTAGATACTAATCCAAATACGGAGCACCTTGAGCACGATTTGATATTCCTTTTTTCATTTCCCATACCATTAAGTGCTCTAAAGAAAGTCGATCATTGCAGCCTTTGCCCCCGACTGCTTTTGTGTGATATGTGTTACATGGTAGTAATTAATCAATATTTGAGTGCTGTTTATCAAAAATCCCACTTAGAATCTTTTCTGTGTTCAGCCTATCATTGAAGAACACTTGGATATGTCTGGCATTCTTGTAAGTTGAGCATTCAGGGGCCCTATTTATGTGGAAACCCCAAATCCTTATATTCTGTAAGATTCTACAAGTAAAATTGTGCTAGTCTGGTTCAAAAGCAGTAGATTCCTGCAAGAGTGCAAATTTGAATACAGCTCCATGCCTGTCACTCAAGTTGTTCTCCATCCAACACTTATAGATTTATATCTTGATCCTTGGGTAAGAAGCCTGTAATAAAAGAGCAAGTGGGGCTTCCCTGGTGGCGCAGTGGTTGAGAGTCCGCCTGCCGATGCGGAGGACACGGGTTCGTGCCCCGGTCCGGGAGGATCCCACGTGCCGCGGAGGGGCTGGGCCCGTGAGCCATGGCCGCTGAGCCTGCGCGTCCGGAGCCTGTGCTCCTAAACGGGAGAGGCCACAACAGTGAGAGGCCTGAGTACCACACACACACAAAAAAAACAAAGAGCAAGTGAAAACTAAAATTTAGCTTTCTTAAAGCCTCCCCAAAGTATTGAGGGCACGGGGCATCAGAACTGTTGCCGTCAGCACTTATAAAGGCAAAGAGTGATGATGCCATCCTATGGGCCAGAATGAGAGATGATGCCAGAAGTACAGACAGAAGGGACCGTTACATCTCTCAGTAGCTGCTGCAGTGTAGAAATTGGCTGGCACTGGCCCCAGTGGTGTCACCTGCAGTGGCTAGCTGCAGTAGTGTCCACGGTAGCCATAGCAGGGGGCAGAGCAGCCAGCGTGGTACAATCAGGAAGCAAGGGCTTAAGGGACAGGCAGCCTTGGTATGTGTCTCGGGTGGTAGGTAGCAGCAGCAGCAAAACATTCTGCGTGCTTTGGCTTGATAGCTCAGACTTCTTTTCTGGAGCATGACAGAGACACTGTCTGTTGTAGGTTTCTCCAGAGAAACAGAACTGCTACTCTGGAGGCTGAGAAGTCTCAGGATCTTCTGTCTGCAAGCTAGAGACCTAGAGAAGCAGGTGGTGTCATTCAGTTCAAGTCTGAAGGCCTGTTCTCCAGGGGAGCCAGTGATGCAATCCCAGTCCAAGGGCAGAAGATGAGATGAGGTGTCTAGCTTAGACAGGGAGGCAGGAAGTGAGGGGTGAATTCCTTCTTTCTCCAGCTTTTATTCTCTTCAGGCCCTTAATAGGTTGGATGCTGTCCACCCATGCTGAGGAGGGCAGTCTACTTTACTGAGTCCACGGATTCAAATGCTAGTCACATCTGGAAATAGCCTCACCAACCAGGCGCACCCGGAAATGTTTAATCTGGGCACCATGTAGCCAGTCAAATGAATGCATAAAATGAATCCCCATATCATCAGAATTAGCTAAGGCAGAAGAGGAGCCAAAATGTAGCCTGGAGGGTTGATTTATGGCATGTTCATTGTGTACTTCTTGGGAAATCTCATCTATGGCAGAGTTTGAAGAAAACTGGTTTTAATGATAGGAGATGGGGAAAATTCAGGAAAATAATGGTTTTGCGACCCACCCCCCATCTCTCTGCAGGCTGGTGTGTCCAGGGAAAGATAGATCACATTTCCTTAAGGAGTTATGACTCTGTTATTTTTCAAAGGGAGCTTTAGAGAGAGATAAAGAAAGGTAGAAAAGGCCACTTGAGAGACATGTAATTTGGGGAGAAAAAGAACGGTCTTTCTTTTTTGATTTGCTGCTGTTGAGGTAGTTTCAGACCATTTTATAATATCGGCTGGTAAAGAATCGTAATTCTTTTTTCTGCAGACACTGTTAAATGGGTAGATAACTGTATTGAGTTGTCTGAACTGTGACTTGAGTCCTATACCCCAAAGACACATAGATAAGGAAATTATATTTTTATTTTCTTCCTGAAAAGTCCAAATAACTCCCCCTTCTACTCTCCAAGAGAGTATGCACCAGGGAGTCTAATTCTCATGGCAGAAAATGTGTGTGAGCTTTTCTTTATGTAATAAATTCCCCTCAGGTAGTTTAAATGTTTACTACCTCGGGGCAGAAAAAATTTTGAATGAAGCAGGTGACACACTGAAAATGACGCAGTTCCATTTGGAAGCATAACTGCCAACAGTCTTTGTGATTTTTAACTTTTATCATGAGAGCTGAACACAGTATCTTTGTGAATTTCTCTCTTCCACGACACAAACCCTCCCTCTCTGTTCTCCAGACAGCATTAGCAGATCCTGTCTACTGAAGATCAAAAATGAGGCTAAAAATTTTATTGCCTTCTGAGGCAATAAAATCGATGAATAAAGATTTGATTTACAGTTCAAATTCTACTTTCTGTGACACATCTAGGTGAGGTTTCCCCACCTGCATTATTCCCTGCGGGGCTTGTTAACTGTTCCTCTAAACTAAGATGCATTGAAGAGTCTGTGTCCATTTTTTACATGTTTACTGAATACAAATACAGTGGTTTTCTTTAGAAAACCAAGTTCAACTTCTGAAACCACGATGGTAACCAAGCTTGAAGGAATTTTATGGAAAAAAAAATAAATCTCTCCATATCTGTCTAGATATATAGACAAGTCTGGGAAAAAAGACACACACACACATACATATACAAACACTATAAATACAGACATGTATAAATGTATGGGTAGATAGATGGACGGACAGATAGATATAGGTAGATAAAATGAAATGAGACTCTCTGAGATAAACACACACACATACACAGACACACAAAGATTAGGGACTGAAAATTTGCATAACTCAGAGGAAACTTTGCTGTTCTAAAATATACCAAACTATTTACGTGTAATCCAAGAAACATTTTTGTATATATTTAAGAGGACCTAGCAAATGCACCCCACTTCCCTGAGTTCACTTACAGATGGCAAAACACAATCCCCTTAACACCCAAACAGGTGGACGAGGCTCACGTGTGAAGCACCCTTGTACTCCTTAAAAATGAACCATAGTGTTAGATCTTTTCTGTACAGCTACAAGCAGTGCTATGCATTTCAGGCCTCCCAAGGGAGAGCTCTTGGAACCAAATGTTCCTAATATGAACATGTGTAACTATACTGACTTGAAGGTTTCCTATATGCCAGAGCCTCTGCTAAGCACTATATATAAATCAATTAGTTCATAAAATATGTAGCAGATACTGATAGTCTTTATCGATTACATATACTGATGAAAAAACTGTGATATTGAAAAGTTCACTATCTTGCCTAAAGTCAGGGAGTTTATTATAAATAAGCAAACTAAGGCTCAGAGTTTAAGGAACTTGCTTAAGGTCTGAAAGCTCGGGATCAAATGCAGGGCTGCTATAATCAACAACCCAATGACATTGCCTTGCAAGGGAATGCAGTAGGCATCGTTTAAATGTTTACCTTCCCAAAGCTCCTCAGAAAACTGCCCTTATCTGAACCTTCTGAAGGGCAGCTGGTATACTTTATATCACAAGACCCCACACCAAAAGTTAACTGGATCAGGAGCGACCCCTGACACAATGGTGAGCACCCATAGATTGCCTGGTTAACTATGATTTGTGAGGCTTGGGTCAGGAAGATGAGATCAGTTAATTGGAGTTCTTTGAAGAATTGCAACAAAGAAACTGAGAGACTGGAATTTAGGTGTGGTGGGTCATTATTATAAAGGATTCTCTGATGTTGAGTAAATCTCCTGAAGCCATGATAATTATTGAGAAACTTCAAAAGACAAGGTGAACTTCAGAAAACCCAGCATGTGATGCTATTTTCTGTATACACACTGAATTTAAATACAGAGCTTTATGTTCACTAAGAAAAGTTGTATTTTTTAGCAAATAAGTTAGCAAGTGAATGTGTATAATACTAAAAACATATAAGTAAAATTGATAAGATATTTTAAAAGTTAGATTTTAAATTTTACATTATAGTTAATTATATGATTTAATAAAATAATATTTAAAACTACCATTCTTTATTGGCCATGAAACTTAGTTAAATATGTGTCTTTTAAATATGTTTAAAATGTAAAGAAAAAAATTACCTCATTTTTTTCTCCCTTAAAGTGTGGATGTTACTTAACAAGCATTGTTAAGGAATCAGTTGCAAACTAGAATAAATTAACTTCTTTTTGCAGGCACTGAATTGCCCTTTAAAAATGATAATTGGTAAGTTAAAAAAAGTTCATGTGAGTTTGCCCTTTGCATGGCTATCTATCAATATTTGTCAGATTTTATGTAATGAAATGACCTTGGTATTTCTCTAGCATATCATATACCAATGACTATCAAAATTTGATAACTCTTTTTTACATAGAGATATTTTTTAATAAAACTATTTGCTTGAATAATCATCATTATCAATGATAATGGGGGGGAAACAGAAAGCAAAAGAAGAAATTATTTCAAAACCCAGTAAATAAAAAGGCAATAATGTTCTGAAGGTGGGGTGAGAAAATTAGATTTAGTGTATGAAAATTTAGGGAAGATATATGTAATGATTACTTGGATATTGGGAACATTCTATAAATACTCATCAATTTTCATAAGCATGTTTTTCAGAAACGCTAAAGATCATATGTCAACAGTTAATATTTTTGGTTTATAAATGAAAATACTTCATACATTTGCCAAAATTTCATTGACTATGAGCTGTTAGAAGAGCTTTTATATATCAAGGATCTCTGACTACCTTGGTTTACGTGTGACACTTTTATTTTTCTGTATGTAGCTTCAAAAATCGCCGTTTAGTTTTCTCTCCTTTTTGTTTAGTAGATATCAAACAAGGCTATTCAGAGATTTCCAGCTAATGCTTTTATAACAACCTCCTGAAAGAGTACTTACCTGAAAGCAACAAGAATATGAGATATACACAAATGAGACATTTATTAAATTAGTAACCATGTCTATTTTCAAAAAGATATATCCATATTTTATAACTGAGGGCTCTTTAAGAAAAATATAGTTTTCAAGGAGTTAGTAAAATAGGACAAAAGATACAACTTTAATCAAAATTCTTTGTTATTAACATTTTTTGTCATGGCCTGATTTTTTAGTCTAATCTTGTCCAATTTGATTTTTGATATCAAATTTATAATCACTAGAGAATGGGGGCCGGGCACACATTTAGAATACCTCAGATAAGGTTTTAGAACGCTGAAGTAATGTATACCTTAAATGTTCATGTTTTTCCTTCTACAAGCCAAAAAATCCCAACTCCTAATAATGTTTCAGAGAATAACTCTTATAACCAAGAATGATATTTGGAATTATCACAATAATAGGATGTCATGGATAATGACATATGATATTCAATACAACTGAACTGGTGAAGTGTACAGTGTTAAAAAAAAAAAAAAAAAGACCTAAGGCTTTTAACTTAATTCATGTTAAGGAATAAATTCCTTGCAGCAGATGCATTGGAAATAACCTGTCTGATTTGGTGGACTGTTGTTTAAATAACTAGCTGGTATCTATTTGTAAGTAAGTGACAAAGTGACAAGTTTGAGTTAGATAGCTACTTACTTAGAACTGCTACCTCCCTGCATACTGGGGAATACTGTTTGTTTTACCTAAGCAGATGTTTCAATTGACTTGAATAGGATAATTAAGTATGCACACACTAAATATTTGTGAGGTTCAAACATGTACTGATTGCTAGACTCCAGTTAAATAAATGAGCAAATCATAGAAGATATCATGTGTGTAGATTTTAGCCTAGTAAATAAGTTCCAATTAATTTAAGTGGGGAAATCCTTCAATTAAAGGATGAAATCCTTCAATCCCGGTTTTCCTTTAAAAATCAACAAGAAGAAACAGTCTTAAAGCATAGCAACAATTCTTGGTACCCTCATTTCACGTGACTGATAAAACCAACTATCTATCCAGGCAAATGGAATGCATTATTTTTGTGGGGAAAATTGGACAATTACATCACCAATGGGTAATAGGCTAACGTAGACCAGAAGAATAATTAGGAATAAGTCACTTCATCCACATTGGTTTGGTTCTCTGGAATGAGATTTTTATCACTGACAGTGCGTTTTGTCTCATGTCTTGCTCTCTGGTTTTATTATCTTGCACTTTACACAATGACACATGATGGCCTGGTCCTGCACATCCAAACAATGGCATATCCAGCCAGGTACCTGCTTTCTGTGTTCTAGCTTCTTCGTGTGCATCTGAGTGGATAATGCAGGCACTTAGTGAAGGAGCGTCATCTTTAATCAGGGGCCAGGGAGTAAGAAGATTCTTCATTCTTGGCTACAAATCCAATACTTTATTCTAATTTATCTTTTATAGAGTTGATATTTTGATCCCCATTTCTTTCCTCATAATTATTCTTGGTTGTTTAGAACCTGGAAGGGAAGAGAGATGAGCAACTGACAATAATCTCTTACAATTTACAGTCAGCTAGTCACCTGCTTAGCAAGATGGGTGGAAAAGATTGAAGCAGAAAGATAATAGCTCAGTAGCCAACAGATTCAACTTTAAAATTTTTTTTTACTGTGTCTAGGACCTCATTTCCTCTTTTTTACTTTGAATGTATATGTCATTCCTAAGTCTTCAAGTAGAATGATAATTCTACTTGCCCTCATTTGATTCTTACAGTTTTCATAATTATATCTATAAGAAGAGGGAATTTAAGTAAGAGCAGAGAAAATACCAACCATATAAAAATGCCAATTGGGCAATTATAAATAAAGCTGCTCTAAATAGTCATGTGCAGGTTGTTATGTAGACATAAGTTTTCAATTCATTTGAATTGAAATAACTGGGAGTATGATTGCTGGATCACATAGTAAGACGATAGTTAGCTTTATAAAACAGAGATGTATCTAAGCTACTAGCTCTGAGATGAGCACTATATAGGGAAATGAAATATTTTTGAGGGTGATAAAGTAAACTTTTGATTATTATGTCTGCTTCTCCTTAAGATAGGTCTTCTTTTGGCCAGAGGAGTAATTTCATTCTAGCTTGTAAGTTTGTATTGTTTATTGATGAATGAAACTCAACTGTCACTCTGTCCTTTGAAATTAAAAATGGAAAAGATGTTTTGATTGTCCCAACCTATAGTCTGTCACTATTCTAAGGCCCTACTCAAGATTTCTGTTAATTTCCAGGGGCTTTTCATTTTTAGAATTAATTCTGCTTCTGAGTTTCTGGTACCTTTGAACTATCTATTTCACTTGTATCTCACAGTGCTTAGCTGTCATTCTCCCGCTGTTCTTACATGAACATAGAATTCAATCTCTTTATAAGGTTCTCCCCCTGCTCACCACACACACACACACACACACACACACACACACACACACACACGGGCACACACACATATAAATACATTAAAAGGAACTTCACACAAAGCACTTGTGGGAAGAACATATTTTTTGAGGAAAACAGGGTTTTCCTACCATGGAGTTGCTCATCCCCTTTTCCTCTCAAGACTCTGCTAAGAACCCACTTTTTTCTCTTCATTAACCCCCCACTCTTCGGTTCCTTCACAGATACTCAAATCACCTTGTTATGCAGAACAAGTTAGTTCTCTAAATTACGCTTGGCACGACTCCAGGCTTAATTTTACACATCCAAAGACTCCAAGCCTTTGCTAAAACAATGGGCTATTTATGCCCATTCTTCCCCTTCAGTAGCATGGAAAAGCGGGCAGAAGTTTTGACAGTTCACTTTTTTCTATTCTCTCATCCCTGTCAATCTCTGAATAAAAGGGTAGAGATCTATTTTCCCTTTAATGTGAAATATGTTATCCCTTAAGAGGGATTAAATAGTGATAATTAGTTTCATCTTTATGTATTTTCTTCTATTATCTAAATATCAGAAAGCTTTTCCAAACTGCTTTCCATAATTACAGCCACATTTTTCATCAATGTTTACAAACTTTACCATAGGTGAAATTTACTCCAAAATATGTTCCATTAAGTTAAGTAGGAGGCTATAACGTGTTGGGCCGTATTAACGACTCTTGTTCTGAGAATGACGTGTCTTCCCTTTCTGAAACCCATACACAGACACAGACATACACTCCACAGGAAAAGTTCAGAGGGCTTGAAAACTACCTAACAGAAGAATATTCATCTGATTTTTCATTAACGTTATCAATTAGGGCCATCGGTTTTCATTAGTATGTTTACTAATAACTAAGGAGATCATTACACACACACACACACACACACACACACATATATCTGTGATGGGGATTTTACAGGGGAGAACTGACCTACAAAAGCAGAAGGGACTTTTCAGGCATCATACGAGTGTGGAAGATGTGAAGAACAGAAAGTGAGTTTTAGATGTGGACAAGAGGAGGTGCTAGGTGTTCAGCTTGCTCTAATTTACCTTCATCTCTTGCTCTGCTACCTCACCAGCTTCCTCCTGTGCCGTGTTGTGTTTTCCTTGCTGTACTTCTTCCTTTCCTCGAGCATGCTCTCACTGTCACTGTAGGGCCTTTGCACAGGCTCATCTTTCTTCCGCGATTACTCAATTACCACCTCAATTGCTTGTCCTCCAACACTTCGCCCACACTTCCAAGGGCTTTTACCTTTTTTTTTTCAATCTCAGTTTAATTAAATCATACTCAGAGGTCTATTCCTTCCTTTCTATCTAAATTAGGTATTTCTACCATCTTGTGTTTCTTTTGTAGAAAATCTTACTTTTTTCATATATTTTTTTCATATCATTTGGTAAAATACATTAGTGTATTAATATAAAACTAATTATAAAATAATCATGATGAAATTTTGTTTGATTTGCTTGTTTCATGCTGTCTTTTTAAAAAAATTTATTTTTATTTTTGGCTGTGTTGGGTCTTCATTGCTGCACGCGGGCTCTCTTTGGTTGCAGTGAGCAGGGGCAACTCTTCTTTGTGGTGCGCGGGCTTCTCATTGCAGTGGCTTCTCTTGTTGTGGAGCACGGGCTCTAGGCGCCGTGGGCTCAGTAGTTGTGGCACACGGGCTTAGTTGCTCCGCAGCATGTGGGATCTTCCCAGGCCAGGGCTCGAACCCATGTCCCCTGCATTGGCAGGCGGATTCTTAACCACTGCGCCACCAGGGAAGCCCCTCATGCTGTCTTTCTCACTATGCACTAAGGTCCATGAAGGCAGAGACCACGATCCCCATTGTTGCCCCATGAAGGCAGAGACCATGATTACCATTGTTGCAATCTGTCCTACCACATTGTCTATGTAAATAGTTATTGAATAAATGAACACAGATGGAAAAGAACATGAGAACAGGCTACAAATGGTAATATACATTGTGCCAGGCTTAAGCAATACATTATATTTGCATATTGTTAAATAAGCCTTCGTAAGCAATACATTATATTTGTTCAGAGGGATTTGATTTCAGTGGTTAAACCGCACAAGTAAGAGAAGGCTTGCTAAAGGTGAGATAGTTGGGCTTATTGATGGCTGTAAGGAAGTTCACTCTAGTCCTGCATCACAGGCAGAATGTGCTCTTCTGGTCCTGCCCTGGATGTGCAGGTTGTTGAAGACACTGTCACACAGCATTAGTTCATGCCTTTAACAGTTGCAGCTGGCAATCTCTGCTGGGGGGTAGGGGCAGGGCAGAAGAAATTTTTGTAGTGTTATTCATAACGTGAATCTTGAGGCTATGTTGTCAAGCAACGTTATAAGGAAAAAGGTCTCCATGGACAGAGAAAGATGTTAACTTATTTTAAATGGAGTTGTTACTCAAAAATAACTGAAGCATTATGGAGCGCTAAAGTACTAACGGAAGGTTTGCACATATCGATTATGCGTCATCATCTGTCTTGTTAGCATTTTGAACATAACACTTGTAATTTGACAGTGCTGTAAACATTACTTTAAGTAAGATGATGAGAATATATACAGTTCTGAAGATTCTTTTGGTGATGTTATGCTTACTCGATGCAATAACAACTAAATTATTCTCATTTAGAATGCACTGATTTTCTGTCTTTGGGGAACTCTAATTACCTTCAAGATAAGAGACAAGCAGCCTTACTTCCACACTGAATGCACAACTCTTCACAGTTTATGCTGCTTTCAAATGCCATCTTCTTAAACCAGTATCTTCATTTTAACTCTGGGGAATTTAAATTAAACATGCCAAGCTATTGTAAATGTAATTAGTTACGTCCACAAAGGAGCCGTATTTTGAGGTTTGGGCAATGAGTCACTCCGATTAAAGGAATTCAGTTGAAACATATCAAATGAAAGGAAGGGGCCCTGAAATTTTGTTTTTCATATCTTTCCAGAGGTAATTCAAAAAAAAAATCCTTTCAGTAATACAAAAAGGCATCTCATTCATAATCCTCTAATTTCACTATGTAACTCTTCCAACCTCTTTGCCTTATAAGTTTTTAACTCCTAAATTCCAAAATCTCCACCTACACTCATGTTAACAGGAATGTTCACACATTGGAAGAGCTCCCTGAAACTTCCATCTTCTGAACTCAACTTCTCTACTTCCCTCTCTGACTTAATCACTGCTTTTAAGCCCACTCCTTGGCCTCATTAAACTTTTGTTTCCTCAATCTGTGCCTGTTCCCCAACCTATCAGCCCCTTCTGAATTTAATTTGCTTTCCTCACTTGTCTAGACATCATAGTCAATCTTGACAGTGACTACTTCCAGAACCCCTGTAACTTCTGCCCTCACCCCACCTTCAGTTTTATGCGATTGTAACTTAAAAACTCCAGCATGTACGTTCTCCACTCACAGGTTTTGTAACAGCACTTGAGAAAAGCATGACCCTCTGCTAGTTCTCTAGAGACTCATTCCATCTCAACTCAGTTGCCACTTACTCATCCTTCGTTGACTCTTCACGATTTATTTTCCAAGTGATACTCTTTGGCCCATCAACTGTAATTCTCCTATCTTCCCCTTTATTTAGTATATTATTCTGACTTTTTGATCAACAGAATTCATTGATCTGTGAGGGAAAGTACCTAACCTCCTCAAAATAATTCCTTTTCTCTACATTTTTTCCCACTTCCCGCTTTGCATCAGAAGAAAGAGTATAAAGGCCTCCTTCTTAAGACTTATCTTTTCAATGGTCTTTCTTTACATCATTTTTTATCTTCTCTAAAACCTTGCTTATTTGATTCTACCCTCCTTCTTGAACATTGACTATTTCTCCGTTGTTTCCTTCCTTGTACCCATAAACCAACCTTCTCAAATGACTTATCAAAAAGAATAACAAGTTCAAAATCCTCCTTCAACCCCACAATCATGTGAAGCTCTTCACTCTCCTGTTTTAACCATTTTCCTTAAAGATACTATATTTGTGTATTAGATTGTTTAAAAAACCTAATCACCTATCTTTCAATTGGTGAGCTTAATCCATTTTATTTATTGTAATAGCCATTGTGTTAGAGTTTATTTCTGCTCTCTTATTTTATATTTTTAAATATGTTGCTTCCTTTATTGATTTTGGTTTTATCTTTCCTACTTTCCTTCAGATAGAATCTTTTTCAGAAAGGTAAATACTGTATTTAATGTGCTCTCATGTTCTTTCGATTAGCTTTTGTCTGTATCCTTTTTCTTGACAACCTTTTGTAAGCAACAATAAACTTCCCCCCAAACTGATCACAATTAGTTGACCTATCTTTTGCAGCATTCCCTTTAACCTGTTTCATATGCAAGTACATCCTCCAAAACTATTACCAATGTGGGATCTTAGATGACGCATTTCCTTGTAATGTACGTCTGAGAGTATTTTTATTATGTTCTCATAATTGAATGACTTTCACTGTATAAGCATTCTAGGTTTAAAGATTTTACTTTTATTAATACTTAAAAAAATTATTTCTTCTTCTTGGACTTTATATTGCTGTTGAGCAGCGTGCAGTCAAGCTACATGTAATTTCTCTGTAAGCAGTCTCATCTTACTTTCTGTAAGCTTTCAGAAATGATCTTCCTTTGGTATTCCTAAATTTAAAATTAATGTATCTCTGTGAGTTTTTCCACAAACCACCCCCCCATTTCATACTCTAAGAACTTCTTCAATCTGAGATCTTTGTTTTTCTTGAATTCTGCCACCTGTAAATGCATAATCTATTTTTCTCTTGGCCCTCAGATGCATGATTTGATTTAATCATAGCCTATATTCATGATACATCACCATCATTTGTCCATGCATGGTCTTCCTTTTTATTTATATATTTAATAATTTAACGAGCCACTATGAATGTAGAATCCATCCCAATATTTAAAATATTTCTAAATAACTTATATCCCCTCAAATGCTCTTTCTCTGGCTTATAGCATCTGAACCCTGTCTGCCCCTTTCCCCCAAACCAGGTAACCAATATTTTCAATGTTGTATTTATTATATACTGTATTTTATATTTTTATACATGTATCAGAAATAATTTATCAAAATTATTTTCGTAATATATATAATCATAATGTTATTTACTTTTCTTGTAGTTTATTAATTTTGACATCTTTTAAATATTCCAGTTTGTCAATATAGGGGTTACTTATTCATTCTGTTGTTGATGATGTTTGGATTGTTTGCACTTATTTGTTACCATGAACAGTGGTGCTTAAAACATTCTGATCCAAGGTTCCTGGAACACATACAAGAGTTTCTCTTACGTGTATGTATAGTTATAGTACTGATGGCTTGTAGAGTATGGAAATGTTAAACTTTACAAGATAATTCCAAATTGTTTTCCAAAGAGGTTGGACTAACTGATAGTTCGTTAGAAATATATGTTTGTCATTGAGGTAATATCTATTTTAAATCTTGGGATTTAAACTTTTACAATCAATGCTTATAAAATGAACACATCAACGTCTGTTTTCCATGTCCCTGATGTGCTATATGCTTTTTTATGTTTATTGATCATATATATTTACTCTTGGGTGAAATGCCTATTCATGTTTTGCCCAGTTTTCTGTTTTTAAAAAAATCTTTTTACGTTGCTTTTTTTCACTTTGTTTTAGGTGACTTTGTGTGGCCTCTCCCGTTGCAGAGCACAGGCTCCGGACGCGCAGGCTCAGCGGCCATGGCCCACAGGCCCAGCCGCTCCGCGGCATGTGGGGTCTTCCCGGACCGGGGCACGAACCCGTGTCCCCTGCATCGGCAGGCGGACTCTCAACCACTGCGCCGCCAGGGAAGCCCTAAGGTGACTTTTAATAATTAAAAATTCTTCGTTTGAGGGGCTTCCCTGCTGGCGCGGAGCGGCTGGGCCCGTGGGCCATGGCCGCTGAGCCTGCGCGTTCGGAGGCTGAAAAAAAAAAAAAAAATTCTTCATTTTAGTGAAGTAAAATGTATTAATTATTTTCATTTTGTGGTTGGCACTTACATGCCTTGTTTAAAAAAATCGTTCGTTATCACAGACTGAGAAATATACTAATACATTTTCTTCTAAAAGCTTAAAATTTATGCCTTTGAAGTATGAGCTACTAATTCATTTAGAGTTGATTTTTGTGATGGTGTGAGATACTTATTTTCTTTTTCTTTCCTATATGGATAACTATTAATTCAAACTCATTTGTTTAATAATCCCACCCCTAAACTGTACCTTGCTACCTCCTCTCTGTCATCTGATAAAATTCCAGGTAGGCATGAGATGCTTCTGTTTCCGTTGTCAGTTTGTCTACCACTGCGCCAGTAATACATGCTTTCAAGAACTATCCCTTTATAGTCAGTCTATTTTATAGGGCAAATCCTTTCTCCTCCTATTTCCTTCTTCACAGAAGTCTTGGCTAATTTTAGCACTTTGGTCTTTAAGGTCAATTTAAAAATCAATTTGTCAAGTCCCGTGAATAACCCTACTAGAACTTAGACTAACATTTTATCAGTGTAATAGATAAACTTGGGGAAAATGGCATCTTTAAACCCTTCTCTCCTCGTCCTTAAGCAGTAAAGGATTCTGAATATTCGATCAGTTGGTACAGAACACATCCACCTGGAACACACTTTGACCCTGTGATCAAAGTGCAAACAGCTAAAAGATAAACTCAAAACATCAGGAAACTTTAAAGTTGTACTTAAAGGACAAAAGCAGACGTCTTCATTGTTGGATGCTATGAGCACTGCTAATTTTTTTCGAAGGAAAGTCTGATTTGGGAACATAAATATAGATTTTAAAATCGCTCTCATCTATCCACTGTAAAGCGGGAAGTTTGCAGCATGGATAATTAATATATACAGATATGTGTATGGACTCTTTGACCCGTGGAGCTCACATACAGCTATTTTTGATATAGAAATATAACCCTGGAGTCCCAGAAACAGCCACAGATGCAACATTCTGCTGTCGAATGCAGCATTGTGCCACTTAACGTTATCCATAGACAATTACCGAAGATCATTACTTCCTATCACCTTCTGTACCAGAACATTTACCAGAGCTAACAAATAGCAAAACTGACTGAATGGAAATTATCCTTCTGTTTCTCTCCTAACCATCTTGATTTGGAACAATTAAACAGTATAAATATAGGCAGAAAAGAAGGAAGTGATTAAGTTTGGATTGTAAAGCCACTAGAAAATTACTCGGTTCAAAGTTATTAGTTTCCTTAACCACCTGAGAAAATCAATAATTTAAGCAATGGATTCCATAATTTCCCCAAATGTGTAGGAATGTTTTGTAAACAGTAGTAAAACCATTATCCCTCTTTATCCAGGGAGAATAAAATTTCAATCATCTAATCAATACTTCAATATATGAGATACAAGTTACTTCCATAAAATATATCTTTCTAAATTTCTACCTCTGGATTCAACCCAACCTTCAAGGCCCAACTAAATGTAATATTACCCTTCCCTAGTCAACCACAACAACAAAAATATGTGATGTTCTCCCCTAATCCCCATGCCACCTTATACCTATTATGACACCAATAACGTTTTACTTGTCCCTATAATAACTTTTGGATTGTCTCATTTCACACATCTACTGTCAAGGGCAGAGAAACTATTGGTAATATTATTTTTAATGGCAATTTCATAGGTTCAACCAGTGAAGTGTAGAATCTGTCTCAGCATAACACTCAAAAAACATGTCAGCCTATTAAATACTGGTATACCAAGAGAGAGCAATCTGTTGGCTTTCTCAAGTGACCAAATGTGATGATTTGTGTATCTGCATTTAATATTTGGGTCACTACGATGTGAGTTATTGACACTAATAGGAAAGGACAAACAAGGATTATCACTGACAGCTGAGGGACAGTTGGAGCCGGACATAGCTTAACAAGCTCAGTCTAGTTACAGTGACTTGATGCTGCAAGCTTAGAAGAGTGGCAGGCAGCTACCCAACTCTAATTCTTACGGCACAGAGGGCAATACTTTAACTAAATCATAAAATGATTTTATATTGTGAAACTTTATCAATAGCATTGTGGTGTTTTTGTCCAAATGTGAAAAAAAAAATCTCTGAAATAACAGTGGAGAACTAATATATAACAAAAGACTGGACTCAGTTGATTTAGGATATAAGTGGTTCTTTTTTTTTTTTTTTTTTTTTTTTTTTTTTTGGTACACGGGCCTCCCACTGTTGTGGCCTCTCCCGTTGCGGAGCACAGGCTCCGGTCACGCAGGCTCAGCGGCCATGGCTCACAGGCCCAGCCGCTCCGCGGCATGTGGGATCTTCCCGGACCGGGGCACGAACCTGTGTCCCCTGCATCGGCAGGTGGGCTCTCAACCACTGCGCCACCAGGGAAGCCCATAAGTGGCTCTTTTAAAAAACTAATTTTCATTCCATTTCTTAATAAAAACAAACAGTTAGATACAATAGCCAGAAAATGACATATTGCTGGTACAGAAAGAACTGGTACCCAGGATATTAAGCCCATTTCTGTAAATCTGATGAATCAATGCATATGTGAGCCCTATCAGATTCCTTCGACCCCTCCTACTGGTCCTCCTTAAAATACATTGGCTGCGATCATCATTAGTCAAATTTCATATGCATATTTAGATTACAAGTTTATTCTTTCAAGAAAAATGTCTCCTTTGTGCCAGGCACTGTGGTACCAGATTTTATGAATAGAAGGTTAAGTAAAACTCTCATTCATGAATCTCAAATTCAGGTTGACAAGAAAAAGGACATTCCAGTAACAGATGCTAAAACCCAGGATTCAATCAGAAACATTCAATCTTTTAGTGCAACAATTCCACAAACATATATTTTTTTCTTTTCTCCTGGCCATTAGATGTGGCCAAATGTATCTAATTATAAACAATTGGTGTCTTTGCTCCATGTTTAATGATGACTTCATGAAATTAAAGGAAATAAAGATCAGCAGTTTAAGCAGTTATTTGAATAAATGAGCAGTTACTGAAGTTACTTAGCCCTTCATTTAAAAATATACTAGCAGCAGATTCGTCTTACTTTCCCAACATTACCTTTGCATTACCCCTTAAATCAGAACACCAAATACAGCCCATGAATTAATAGCATAATCTCTCAGATGAATGAGGTAAATGCAACTTTCTTTACTGATGCTTCAAATTTGTAGGCAACTATTATCAACCTGCCAAGAGAATTGTAAAATTGTATTAGAAACTGGTAAGGGGACTAGACTATTTATAACATATTGGAATTAAAATAAAACTTTTAATGTGAATAAATAGTTTTAAATTAAGTGAAACACTATGTTACCAAGGTATGGGGATTGGGATTTGAGGAGTGATCAAGCCTGCACGTATTATTTGTGCATAAAATACCCCTGCAAAATGAGACCACTGAGACAGATGTTTACCTAAAATTGATGTTGTTGTCTGTAATAAGTTTGGGATCTGTGTGACAAACCTTCACTAGTCATGTTAGGTTTGGTATCATTTAGTTATATATGCCCTTCTTTTGTTTTATTTTTAACAAATTTCCTAAATCCAGTTACGGGGCTGTTTCCTGACTCCTGTTTTTTGAAATCTAGAATAAGGCAGCTTGTCTAATTACATGCTTCCCTTCTTTGATTCAAATAAAAGTTAGTTTCTTTAAGATTTATGTAATTTCTCAAAAAGTAAAAAGTCATTGAAGTTTCTAGGAAGACTGTTTCCTGATATCGTTCTTATTTGTATGAAAGGGACTTGTCAAAGCATCTAGTCTCCAGAACGTTTACACTTCTAGTCATTTATCCACTAAAAAGGAGGCAGGGGTAAAATAGTGGTGATCTTTGTTTCTGAATGATGTGGGTCGTCTTGGTCTAGAAACAAATTAGAGAGTATGTGAATTAAGTGGAGAAAATTTGTACTGAAAGATATTGGAAGGTAAGGAAGCAAAACAGAGGAGTTGGTATATGATCTGGACTTACTACATGTTACACCATGTACCTTTGGGGACATTAAATTCTCAAAGCAAACTTATTAGAAAATTTTTGAAAGGAAAGTGTGTACAAAGGAAACAAAAGAACACATACTGTTTTACGGAACTACAACTAATTTTAAAAAATCAGTGTGGCTGGGTATAGAATATAAGAAAGGTGGAAAGAAAAAATATGTAAAAGTGAAGATATAGAAGATGAAAAGAGCCAGATCACCTTGGATGAAAAATATAAGGAGTGTTAACATTATTTTTTAGGCAATAAGGATAGTGTTAGAATATTTCATATTCTTTAATTTAGCATCATCTGTGAGAGGATCCTGTCTCTAAGCACAAAAGAGATCGATTCTTTCAAATGGTCTGAAACACTTGGCTCCTTATATCATGAAATTATTCAGAGCAAATTACAGAGGGGATAATGTACCAGTGTTCAAGGTTGTGACTTCTATTGTTACTGTATATTCCAAGGAGTCTTCTAAATGGAAGTTTCTTGGAAAATACCCAATAGATTTCCTGCCAGAGATATACTATCTCCATCTTAATTTGATGCCCCTCACTAATACTCTGAATGATAAGAGTGGAACACATCTTCATCTAAAATGTTAGTGGCAACATTTAACGTGCTTCTGACGTGGCGGATTGACTACATACTCCTTGAAGGAATTTCTTGACTTGGCTTTCAGATAACTGCATGCTTGGTCCTCCTCTGGATTTATTGGGTCCCTTCATCTCCTTTGCTGGGTAGGCTTCCTCTTCCTTATCTCTGAATGTTGGAAGGAGTGAGGACTCCAGAACATTTCTCTCCTGCTCTCTAAATTCACTTCTAGGTGACTTTATTCAAGGGTGTCACTGAATGTATGAATTGGAGATCAAAAGAGAGGCTGACACCAGTGAATAAATATTATTATTTGTAATAGACCTAAGTGTATTACAGGAAAACTTAAGAAAATTAATTGGGAATCAGAGGAAATTTAGTTTATTATGAAGGCTGTATTTCAAATCAGTGGAGGGAATATTTTCTACATATTGTCTTGGGTCGACTTGGAGAGACATTTGAGGGAAAGAAAACAAAACAAAACTGAATGTCTGCTTTGCCCTGTACAAGAACAAATTCTAGTTGGAGCAAAGGTTTAAATGTAAAATAAAATAACAAAAGAAAACAACCAAAATGAACACACACTTATAAAAACTCATACACACACATAAATAATCATAAATGTAGCAAAAGAAAACAGTTATGTCATCATAATCATGTGTAAGTAATATTATTAAAACCTGGAAGAGGGCTTCCCTGGTGGCGCAGTGGTTGAGAGTCCGCCTGCCGATGCAGGGGACGCGGGTTCGTGCCCCGGTCCGGGAAGATCCCACATGCCGCGGAGCGGCTGGGCCCGTGAGCCATGGCCGCTGAGCCTGCGCGTCCGGAGCCTGTGCTCCGCAACGGGAGAGGCCGCAGCAGTGAGAGGCCCGCGTACTGCAAAAAAAAAAAAAAAAAAAACCTGGAAGAGAAGCTTATTGTTGTCAAAGGTACAAGGAAGAGTACCATGAGGTGACTAAGTCAGAGGATTCTAGAGCCAGACTTTGTTTCCCACCCTGCAACCTCATGCAAGTTATTGTTTTTTCTTCCATGCCTCCTCTTCTCATCTTTGAAAGAGAGTAAGTACTTACAAGACTGTTTTGAAACTCTAAGGATTAAAGTAGCTATTAATAATAATGTAAAAATGCTCAAAATTGTGCTTGGCATATAGCTCATACTAAATATCAGTTAGCTATTATTATTCTAATAAATTGTGGATTTTTGAGTATGAAATACTGCTTGAGCATTTAGGGCCTAAGGTATGAAAGACAGAAAAGCAAGGCTAGAGCTTAGCAGACAGGTCAGGGTGATAGATACATTTGTTTGTCTGCACTGAGAAGTTTCCTGGGACGTAGGACTTTAAGAGCTAAAACGATGAGTCACTCTACCTTACCTGGAAGATGAGATAAAAGTGATGAGAAAGACAGTGCTCAGCACCAAGGTCAATGTTCTAGGCTGGAGCAGTTTGTATAATCTTACGAGTAGATATCATTCCATCCTCCTCTGAGGAGACATTCTGTAATAAGACCATGCACTGTAATAAGACCATGCTCTTACCAAATCACTGTCTAGGGAGAATAAAGCATTGGGGCATTGCAGTGCTGGGGGTGAGGTTCCATAAAGCTAGCTGTGCAATTTTTGCATGCTACCAGTGTGTTCCCTGATTGAATGACCAGACCATTAGTGCCTAGAGAACTGTCCATTTTACTTCTGTTAGTCGACCTAAATGTGTCCTTGAGAATTATTAAACATACTGATTATTTTTGTAATGCCATAGTCTCTAAGCCCAGAGAATATCTGAGTGAGAAGCAACTCAGTTAACAATCAGTGTTAATCCTTAGTAATGTGGTATTTTTCCTGTCCGTGGAGTTTTAAGAGAGCATGTCTCTTTCCAACCATGATTCTCTCTCAGTTCCTTAAAATCTCTCAAAAATTGCTGTTTATATCTTTGAGGTGTACCTCCACCAGAGTCCCACAAAGCAAATTTTGTGTCTGTTAGATAACCCCAAACACACCGTGACAATTTACTGTAGCCAGTATTCCATGATTGGTCATTAGATAAATGGGGACAGGGACAGATACATATATGACAGATATATAGTTTTTCTTGATCAAAGTTTTGCAAAATTTCCCTTCTCATGGAAAGTTCTTTTTTTTTCCCATCAATCAAGGAAGTTTGTGTTATAGTTTGCCTTCTATGCCAAAGTACACATTGAACTTTGGTGAGGAAAACCAGATAACATTTATGAAGTTTACCAAAATATTAGAGCCAGGAGGGAGAGGGTCAGGCACTCGTTTTAACTTAGTTTGTATTTTACATCATCTTGGTTATCTCAGGAAGAGATGTCACAGATTATTTTTTTTTCCATTCAAAGCTCAAGGTGACTTTAAGCTGCAAGATATTGTATTTTAATCTCCAAGTCAGATGTGTACAACACACCCTCAAAAAAAAAAAAATCTGTGTACAGTGTTTAAAAGAATTGATAAGAAAGTTTATGCTCAGGTGAAGTTGAAAAAGGTCAACAGAATTTGGTTTCAGTTTGCTAAAATATATGTATATACATATAACAATGGCAAGAGAAATTTACTTTTTCCTACAAACGTTATTTATTTATTAGTTTACTCTTATGAGGAAAAAGTCCTAAATTGGAAACTATCAATAGTATTGTTTATATTAATAGATTCACACCATACTCTTAGATTAATTTTTAAACGTATTTTCTGCCAAATTGTACATGGCTACTGATGACCCAGTTTCAGTATTGAATAGCTGCCATTTAGACTCCTCAAAAGAGAGCAAAAAAATCATATTTAAAAATACAATAATCCTAAACTTCCAGTTACAAAATAAATGAGTCACAGGGATGAAATGTACAGTGTGGGGAATATAGTCAGTAATAATATAATATCTTTGAATGGTGATCAAGGTAGTCAAAAGATCCAAACTTCCAGTTATAAGATAAATAAGTACTAGGGATGTAAGATACAACATAATTAATATAATTAATAGTCTTGTAGGTTACATATGAAAGTTGTTAAGAGAGTAAACCTTGGGCTTCCCTGGTGGCGCAGTGGTTGAGAGTCCGCCTGCCGATGCAGGGGACACAGGTTCATGCCCCAGTCCGGGAGGATCCCACATGCCGCGGAGCGGCTGGGCCTATGAGCCATGGCTGCTGAGCCTGCGCGTCTGGAGCCTGTGCTCCGCAACGGGAGAGGTCACAACAGTGAGAGGCCCACATACTGCAAAAAGAAATAAAATAGAATAAATAAAATAAAATAAATAATAAAAGAAAATAAAAAGAGAGTAAACCTTAAGAGTTATCATCACAAAGGAAAGAATTTTTCTTTCTCTTTTATTTTGTATCTATATGAAGATGATGGACGTTCACTGAACTTACTGTGGTCATCGTTTCATGATGTATGCAAGTCAAATCATTATGCCATATGCATTACATTTATACAGAGCTGTGTATCACTTATATCTCAATAAACCTGGACAAAGAAACCCCAAATTCCTCAATATAGTATAGTAAGATGTTTATAGACAGAACCATGTAAATTACCATCACCCTATGGAAAGTACTCAGCCATATCTGTTAATAAAAATTGAATCACCGTCAGTGTATTCACATTGTGACATTATCAAGGCACGCAACATAGGGTATCCCATGCACAGAAGATACCATATGTCAATATATATAGCAAATACTAACATAGAATAGCTTGGTACAAAACAGATTGATATGGAGCAAACTTCAAACAGTTCTTTGAGAAGCTAATGTGAGAGGAAGAAGTGAAGGCGCACTTGACAAGAAGTTGACAGTTCTTCATCAGGCAATTTAATGTGATAACAAGGATTGGGGTTCTTTTTCTTGCAAAAAATGCCTGTAAGAAGTAATAATTGTGGAAGCATGAGAATTTGCTGCAATAAGCTGAACAAATGCTTAAAATTCAAACTGTAATTCACCCTAAAGGGCTTGAGGTTAAAAATGGAATACAACTCAGAATATATATATTTACACTTATCTCTTATAGAGCATACGTTCCCTTCCAAGCTATTTAAGGATTTACCATTTGCCATGTTTTCACAGATTAAATATTGTTAAATGCTCCAAGGCACAGTTCATAGCTACTTTCAAGATTAAAACTAACAAAAAATCTGTTTTAAATACATCCTTGTTATTTGACACTTTAGTGCCTCTAAATCATATAAAGACAGCCTATTTTATTCCTCTATAATTCAATACTGCAAATGTTAGCACATTGAATATTAATATGATCAATAGCAAAACATCTAACCCAACTGTATTTCTTTTTTAATTCTATAAAGTAATATACTGGATACTTTTACAAAGCTGGGAGGGATATCAAAGTCTTGAATATTCATTTTACTTTGCTTTTTTTCTATGTGCAACTATGTGTTTATGTTTCTATCACTTTTTGCTTTTTTCCAAGAGCCCTTATAGGAACAAACAATAAATATTTAATATACAGGGCACCTTTTGTACAACTTTTATCTTTCCTTTTGTCTCTCAGTAGCAGGATCACTACTTTTTCAATTTGGGGGTATAATACCTTAAGTGTCATTTCTATCAAAGGGGAGCAGAACATGCAACCCCTAAATGTGCCACTTTGGCATGTGGATTATTTTGAGCTGAAGGCACTTAAGACCCAGCAGAGTCAGGAAAAACTTTTACCTCTCCCTTAAGCCTGTAAGAATTTAACTAGGGGTCCTGGTCCAGAAATTGAGCAACTACCAGAGATGACTACTTTTATCTGGAAGACTTATCTGCGTGGCAGGGCAAACATCTAATTACCAAGCATCTGTTCTTCTTATCTTCCTGTGAATTGCCCTCCTCCCCTTTGAAGCCTCAGGCCCCTACCCCATTCCTTATCTCTGGATATAGTATAGCTCGGGATATAATATATATTTTATTAATATGCCATATTATTATAGCATATTGAAGGCTCTAAGAAGTCCTTAAATAGAGACACTTGCTTTGCTGAAATTTACCTCAACATTTCCTGATCTTTTTGGAACCTATTAACACTCCACTGTTCGTTTAGGAAACAAGACTCTGACAGGTGTTCTGCCTGACTGTCCACGTTGTTTCGGCCCTCTTTAGAGGGGTGTGTGTGTGTGTGTGTGTGTGTGTGTGTGTGTGTATGTATAAATTGTCATTTGCCACTGGCCACGGTGAAGTGTATTTTATAAAATAATTATATGAGACTTCCTGTTTCAGGTATTGGAGAGTTCAGTTTGTTGACTCTGCCCCCTAAATCACACAGGGTTCTCTTTATAGGAATCCTCTGCAGAAAGTGTCCTTGTATCTCAGGACCAGGAAAAGCAATAGTCTTATGCTGTAATTTTTTTTAATTAATATTTAATGGACTACAAACTGAAAGCAAAATCATTTAGAGTGTAAGTAGCAAAATTATATTGTAATGATAACTTTAACATCTATACACTCAGAATTGAAAGAACATTTTATTCCTAGTTTCTAGCAGAGTCTTGGCAAATGGTAGGAAAGCAAAAAATACTTTTCTGATATCTATCACTATATTTCATCTAGACAGTTGTTTTCATAATTATAATGCAAAGCATCCTGGGAAATTATTTATCTTATTTAAAACAGTAGATGGTGTTATAACCTACACTTGCTGTGGCCTATGAAAATTCATTCCCTACCTCACCTCTCTTCATCCCCTGACCTCTCCCCAAAAGACTTGATTTTGTTCAGATTTCCATCCTCCTTTGCACTCAGAGAGTCTGACCCATCTCTAGTAAGAGCAAGCAAGTCCCAATTTGTCTAAGCTAATCATGGTAGTTATTTCTAGCCAATGGTGCATGAAGAAAACTTATTGAGGGAACACTTAGAAAAGATTTCTTCACTCTTTAAAATGAAGATACAGAGTTTATCTCTTTTGACGATGGCCATCATTACCATGCCTGGGTGTGATATCTGGAACTGCGGGTAAACCAAAGAGCAAAGCCAATAAATGTGGGGATGGGGGTTAGAGACAGAAATACGGGAATAACTAAGTCATTAATTTTCTTATCATGTCACTGAAGACACCAACCCTGGAGTTGTCCTTTCCTGTCTTTCCCTGAGCTTCTTGTTAAGTGAGAATCTTATTAAGTAAATGAGTAAAATTCCAAATAAAGTCCAGTTGAGGCTATTTAAATGGCAGGTTTCCATTACTTGCAATCAAAGCATCCTAATTGCCATACTTGTCTAGCTTCCAACACTTTTACTCGGATTAAAATTCTGAGTAAAATTTTACTCAGAATTTTAATCACCAAATCCCGTTTTTGTAGTTTAAATTTACTAGGTGTAAGAATTCATATCACTAGACTTTTATTTTCCTTTTATTTTACTAAGATTACAGGTGCTAGATTATCCTTCTCTCAGATTCAATGGCATTGTATCCTTATAAAGTTTATTTCGTCTATCTTAAGTGTCAATGTGAATAGAAATATTCCATCTTTAAACACAAATGCATTAAGCTTAAGCTTCCACAATAAATAAATGTATTGAAATTTTATAAATGATCAACACTTTTCCTGATAAATTTTCAACTATTTTTCATTCACAGTGATTTTTTTTTTTCTTAAACATACATTCAAAATGGTGAACGTTTTAGTCCTCTACTTTAACAAAACTTAAAAATCCCAGGTTTGACTGACTGAAATTGAGACCTTCTATATTAACATCTTTAATGTCACATCTTAAAACTATGCCTTTCTAACTGAAATTTTCTGTTCTTACAGTGGTATTTCTTTTGAGAGGATTTATTATGTGGAATTTAGTACAGCAGACATGGCCCTTGCACTGCTCTCTATTTCTCATCCCAGTATTTGTACAATTCAGTATTTTGAATGGAACACCTTGCTGGAATCTGCTCTTTTCTGTTTGTGAAACTTACTAAATAAAAAATAGTTTATTTCTCCGGAGGAAAAAATAAGCCACGGACAGTAAATCCTGTCTTTATGTTGATATGTGTCTCCTTCATGAAGAGAAATCCAATATATCAAATATTGAAGAGACTGACACCTAAAATATTGTTTTTACTAGTTAAGTTTGGGACTTTGAAAGAAAAACCCAACAGGCACCCAACAGAAAATTTTAAACTGGTAGCATTTTCATTCAGTTGTGAAGTGATTAGTTTTTTTTATCCATGTTGAACAACTTCTTTCCAACATTTTCTACTATGTGAGTCAGATGAGTATTGATGGACATTGAAGCTTATTAATATGACCTTCTTTAATAACCAGTCTCATACACACATAGGCAATTGATGAAAAAAGCCGGTTGTAAAGCAGAGAAATTGTCTTCAAACAAAGGGAGATGAAAACTGTTTTAGTCAGCTCATACTGATATAACAAAATACTATAACCTGGTAGCTTAAACAACAGACATATATCTCTCAGAGTTTGGGAGGCCGCGTAGTCGGAGATCAGGGTGAGGATATGGTCGAGTTCTGGTGAGGACCTACTTCCTGGCTTGCAGATAGCTGCCTTCTTGCTATACCCTCACATTGCTACACAGCAGAAAGAGAGCAAGCTCTTTGATCTCTCATAAGGGTACTAATCCCATCATGAGGACCCTACCTTCATAAGCTCATCTAAATCTAATTACTTCCTAGAGCCCCACCTCTTGATACAATTACATCGAGAATTAGGCCTTCAACATATGAATTTGGGTGGGAGGGAACACATCAGTCCATAACAAAAACTTAGTAATTAAGTAACTTTGGAAATGATTGATTCCACAAATAAGATTACAATTTTAATCACACTCATGATCTGATGTAATTTTGCCTATGTATGTGTATATTTACTCATCACCAAACATACATTCTATAGAAGTTGGTCAGCTACTTTAGGAAGCAAACTTGCATCATTCTCAGAGAGCCTATGCTATATAGAAGTGGTCAGTCATATTTTTCTCCCAATGAACTCAGGAAATTTTTTTAAAGCCATTCATGAGAATTTTTAAACTATATTTTTTTGAAGCTCAAATTTCATGAACTTAGAGGATGTCCAGGAAGCATTTTAGGGGTCCTGAAGCCAGTGGTAGCATCAAATATATCGTATTTGGCTTCAGTGTCATATTTCGGATTTTGGAAATAGCATTTCTTGGAATTGGACTGTGGATGTGGAATGAAAAAGGAGTTCTGGCCGACATCTCTTCCATCATCGAACTCGGTGGCTTTGACCCGGTTTGGCTCTTCTTTGTGGTGGGGAGAGTGATGTTCAGTCTGGGCTTGCAGGGTGCATTGGAGCTCTTTTGTTTCACTAATTATCTTCCAAAAGTCACTGGTACCGTATGCAAAATGTCAGTATGTGTTTATGACAAAGGGTCTGTAGTCAAAATTACAAGTCACACAGTAGAAAAATCTGTATGTAATTTTCCAGTGGCTCTGTGTATCCCGAGGTTCTGCATTTGCAGATTCATCCAACCGTGGATTGTGTGGTACTCTAGTACGTATTTATTGAAAAAGGACCACATGTAAGTGGACCTTCACCGTTCAAACCATGTTGTTCAAGTGTCACCTGTATTTGGTGACTGATAACTTAAAAGTTACACTCCATGACTCATACTATAGAACTTCTTTGAGCCATTAAACTGATCATGTTTATTGTGCATATCAGGAAGGGGATAACATACACAATAGTTTCCATGCTTGTTTCACCGTGGACTCCTACGTGTATGCACGTGTGTGTGTTGGGGAGGTTGTTTATTTAGGCCTCTATTAACATAAGACATCATGTGGAACACAACTTAGGAAAGTGAGAAAAAGTATCAGGATGAATTGCTTGATTTTATGCTCAGATCTTCGTAGAAACCTAAGTTGATTAAATAATAATAAAATATGTAAAGGTTATTTAACAGGGTACCTTTGTGTTTTTTATTCATTTAAATATTGCTATAAACCATCATCCTGTAAAATAACTTATCAACATTTAGCAAATTTTGTCCTTATTGAGCTTGTACATGGCCCTGGTCTGGTAATTTAGAAAGGGCTTGAACCAATATATTTTAGTATATTTTCCTAGAGTTTTAAAGACATGGCTTCCCTTACAAGATATTTATTGTTATGCCTTAATTAAATAAAATGGTTAATTTCTAAAATTAAACATTTTGTTCATTTTCTACTATATGTCTGGTCTTTTGTAATCAAAGGATCCCTATAGTCCTTACACCTTTCCCCCCATATATCTTTTGCTTGGAAAGAGGTATTTTTTACTTTAAATGTATATCACTTTAAACCAAATGTGTTTAACTTCTATTGTGCAAAATTTCTTATTTTCTTTTAGCCCTCTATTTGTGGACTAGCCATCTATGTCTTTGATGAAAGAGCACCTCTTGATTTTCTGACAAGGACTAACCCTACTGGAAGCAGGTTATCTCTCTCCAGAAAACTTTAGCTTTCTCATTTGAATGGTGTAATTAGCTAGTTTGTGGTCTATTTTCCCGGGTCAACACATGCGACTAGTCTTTCAGGAAATGCCTCAATAAACTTAGCTCTCCTTTTCCTTTTTAACCTCGACAATTTTTTAAAATCAATGATTGGGACATGATCCACCATAACAGAATTAGGGAACAGTAAAATCATGCCATTTTTCACCAAAAGGCCTGGTTTGAAAACTTTCTTCACCATTAGAAGCTCAGTAACTGTATTATACATCAAATTATAACTTCTGGTTTGGTCTTCTCTTCTGTAAAATTGAAATTATATTCATATGTGGTCTGGTGGGGCTATTTGGAACTTGTCAATATGTAGAAGCTTTAGTAAAGATGATGGGAGTATTTCCAGAAAGTGACTGGCTAAGGGGGAACCAAGCTAAACTCTTCTTCTTGAGGGTTTGTGAAGAGAAGCAGCTGAGTGAGCAAAACCTTCTGGAACAGAGTCATGTGATAGATCTATGTCTAAAGGGTGAGTTTTGTTGTAGTTTTTTTAGAGTTTTAGGTTCACAGCAAAATTGAGAGGAAGGCACAGAGATTTCCCATATATCCCCTGCCTGTGCACATGCATAGCCTCTTACATTAACACATCTCTCACCAGAGTGGTACATTTATTTCTTTTATTGAAGTTGAGTTGATTTACAGTGTTGTGTTAATTTCTGCTGTACAGCAAAGTGACTCAGTTATACACATATATAATTCTTTTTTATTTTCTTTTCTATTATGGTTTATCCCAGGATATTGAATATAGTTCCCTGCGCTATACAGTAGGACTTTGTTGTTTATCCATTCTATATGTAATAGTTTGCATCTGCTAACCCCAAACTCGCAGTCCTTCCCTCCCCCTTGGCAACCACAGGTCTGTTCTCTATGTCTGTGAGTCTGTTTCTGTTTCATAGATAGGTTCATTTGTGCCATATTTTAGATTCCACATATAAATGATATTATATGGTATTTTTCTTTTTCTGACTTACTTAGTATGATAATCTCTAGTTGCATCCATGTTGCTGGAAATGGCATTATTTCATTCTTTTTTATGGCGGAGTAGTATTCCATTGTATATATGTAGAGTGGTACATTTCTTCCAATTGATGAACTTACACTGACACATCACAATGTGTTAATAGTTAACTTAATATCCATTAGGGTTCGCTCTTGCTTTTGTATATTTTATGGGTTTGGACAAATGTATAATCACATGTGCCCGTCATTATAGTACCATACAGAATATTTTCACTGCCCTAAAAATCCTCTGTTTTGCCTGTTCATCCCTGCCCTCACCTTAGTCCCTGGCAACCACTGATATTTTTACTAACTCCATAGTTTAGCCTTTTCCAGAATGCCATATAGTTGGAATAACACAGTATGTAGGCTTTTCAGATTAGCTTCCTTCACTTAGGAATGTGCATTTAAGGCTTCTCCAAGTCTTTTCATGGCTTGATAGCCTCTTTCTTTTAAGTGCTGAATAATATTCCATAGCCTGGATATACCACCCTTTATTTATTCATTCACCTACTGAAGGACATCTTGGTTGCTTCCAAGTTTGGCAATTATGAACAAAGCTGCTGTAAACATCTGTGTGCAGGTTTTTCCCTAAACACAAGTATTCAACTCATTTGGTTAAACATCAGGGAGCATGATTACTACATCACATGGTAAGAGTGTGTTCAGTTTTGAAAGAAACTGCCAAACTGTCTTCCAAAGAGGTTTTACCATTTTGCATTCTCACTAGCAATGAATGAGAGTTTCTGTTGCTCCGCATCCTTGCCAGCACTTGGTGTTGTCAGTGTCCTGGGTTTTTCCATTCTGCTAAGTGTATAGTGGTTAAAGGGAGAGTCATTAATAAAAAACAGAAACAAAAAACCAGGTTGCGTTATATGACAGTTTCTGTCTAAAATACAATAAGATGCAATAGGCACTTGTTCTTTCTTTTGTTTTTCCTTGGCTCCTAGTCTTCTCTCTTGTTTCTCCTTGTCAAGTGTCGCTACGGTTTGACTCTGTTGACCTAGAACAAATAGACTGCCAGATATTTCTCCAACAAAGATGGATTTATTGAAGATCAGCAGAGAATTGCAATTTGGGGTCTGCAACCATGGTGAGCCATGTGCAAGTTCCTGCTCAGCAAGGGAAGGAGAACACTTTTATAGAGAAGAAAAGGAAGCTGGGAGCGTTATAGTAAATGGAGTCCATGGCTTTTCATTGGTTGAATCCTTGCCAGGAAAGAAAAAGGAGTCTTTCTTCTTCCCATTTGGGCTCTGTTAATGTCACAGGGTGTGAGAGCTCCCCATTGGGCCTCTTGACTCTATTTAATTGAGGTTCCTGTATATTAACTTTTTTTGCAACTCTAACCTCCTTATCTTTTACTTCTTACCATAGTAAGTATTGTTTCAACAGCACTAATTAATAAGATTTTATTATTAAAATATTTTTGCTTTACATGCTCCTTGTCCTAGGTGAGCTCACATGGCAGTCTCCAGAGGTATATGTTAGGAAGACTGAACCATAGTAGGTAAAAATAAGAAGGAAATTGCCAGAGAGCAACCAAAGTTACATTCTGTGGGCCTGCTTGTGAAATCCAGGGAGTCTGAAATAGGTTTATCCAAGATATGGGATAAAAGAAGGCTGCAAATAAGAAAAGATTATTTGGGGTCTTAGGAATTGCAATTTGGGAGATACAGATTTGGGTAAAACTGAAAGGGTGTTCCAGGGATGAGAAAGAGTCAGGGGCTTATAAAGGCAAAAGCCACAATATTGTTAAAGTTGTCTGGCAAGAATTATGACTGACTCAGACACAAAAACGGAAATATTTGTTCTTAAGGGATAGGCTATCATGAGTTATTTTAGAGTAAGCATCCAATAAGTATCTTGAGTTCCTGGAACACTGGGCAGACGTTCTGGATGCCTGCAGTAAGACAATAAGTGGTCAAAATTCAGATTCCATCCAGGCTGAGACGTGCATACGTCACACTTCCTCATTAGCCTCCTGGCTCTGTTTTAGAGAGCTCTTTTAGCAATACTGACTCCATCTTGGTTTCCCTCTCATAAATTATAAGTGAAGAAAAAAATAGCATACACTGTCCTAGAATGTTCGGATAAAGGCTGTGAATCAGTAGGTCAGGGAATCCACACATATGTGGATTTTATATATGTATATTTATATATACATTTCTATGAATATATATAAATTTGTATATATATGTGTATATATATATATATATATATATGACAGAGAAACTATCATAAATGGTCTCTGGAGCTAACATATTGAGTTTTGAGTCCTCTGCATATAGAAGATAATTACTTGCTTTCGGTGTGAGGGAGGCAGTGTGAAGAAGAATGAGGGCATGAGGGTCTGGGAAGAAACCTGGAGAAAGTCCATCTTCCAACATTAATGGGGGAGAAAAAGCGTAGGATCTAATAAAGTACATAGAATTAAGGAGAAAATCCAGAAGAGTATTATGTCACAGAAACTGAGGCACAAGTGTTTCAAGAAAGAGGAGTTCACGAGCGTCAAAATAAGGACTGAGGAATGTCAGCTGCATGTAGTGACACGGCAGTCATTGAAATCCTTAGAAGGAGTTGCTGTGGAGCAAAGAGGAGAAAGTAAGCCAGACAGGAGCAGTGCGTAAGAGGAATGAGAAGAGGTAAACGATGTCTCCTGAAAGTTTGGTTTTCAAGAGGACAACCGTGGGGCAGTAGCCGAAAGTTTTTATTTTTTACTTTAAAATAGAAGTCAAGGGCTTCCCTGGTGGTGCAGTGGTTGAGAGTCCGCCTGCCGGTGCAGGGGACACGGGTTCGCGCCCCGGTCCGGGAAGATCCCACATGCCGCGGAGCGGCTGGGCCCGTGAGCCATGGCCGCTGAGCCTGCACGTCCGGAGCCTGTGCTCCGCAACGGGAGAGGCCACAACAGTGAGAGGCCCGCGTACCGCAAAAAAATAATAAAAATAAAAAATAAATTAGAAAAATAAAATAGAAGTCAAGGTCACTTGCTAAGAGTAAGCAGGATAACTGTGGTCCAATGTTTGGAAAACAAGTAGAGAGCGTTTGAGGTAATTGTGGAGAATGCAAAAGTGAGTTATCAGAGAATCAGAGAAATGTGGCAATGCTGAGGGCCCATTTGAAATTGTTGCATTCCAGTTTACAGCAGAATTCATATATTGTCTAATGAGATATTTTCCAGTGGTTTTAGAATAATCTGTGCAGGCTTAGAGAAGACAGATAGGTTCATTAAAGGTAGAGGTTTGGGCAGGTGTGTTCAATTAAAAATGAAGGAAAATGAGTTTCGTTTTGCAAGAGGGTTGCTGAGATGATGTACCATGAAATCTAAGTAGGAAAGGAGAGAAGGGACCACCACAATAGGTGGTCTCTTTTTTGTTGAAGAACAAAAGCAAATAAGCACGTTGAAAAGAGTGTAGGTGGTATTCAGAGTGAAATGTTTGATTATTCATTTTATAGTTGTTACGCATGTTGACAAGAACCAAGGTGTGGCGGTGAGAGTAGCTCAAATAGAGGAGGGGGCTGTCATTGAAGGTGAATGATTTGAATCCCTTGGAGGCCATTGGATCAAACAAGCCGTTCAAGGGGACATTTAAGTCACCAGGGCAATGGCTAGAAATGAGGTATATAGGGATACAGAGGAGTTCTGTAAGCCAAGCTGTGAAATTGCTAACAAATGAAAGGGGGTGACATGAAGGTTGCTAAGAACAAGGAAGGAAAGAGGGTGCTGTAGATGAATATAACACATCTCAAAGAGACTTCCTTTTCTTTAAGAAGATAGAGAAATAAGGTTTTGGCAGAGGCATTAGTGATGGGAGGAGGGGCAGAGATCATACATCTCAGCCCCAAGATTACTGAGGAATAAGAACTTCAGCAGCTTGAGAAAACGCGAGAGAAAATGGAGTGTCAGGGGTCAAACCAATTTCACTTAAGTCAAGAGTTAGGGAGCACCTTAAGGAAATATAGGTCACAGTTTGAGTAGTGGTTTGGGAGGCCTGGGGCGGGTCAGTGAAGTACCAGAGTTTAGTGCTGGAAAGGTGCATGTGCAAGGGGAACATGTCAGCGGGGAGGAGGTAACAACCTATAGTCCAGATGTTGACTGATGAAAACTGGGATGTGGGCAGGATGGATTTGGTCTCTACAGTTACTTATTTATTTTTTTGGCTTATAACTTTGAGCATTTATCTTTATCTTTTGTGGGTCTGTGGGTTGGCTGAGGCTCTGCTGGGATCCGCCAGGTGTAGTTCCAGGCTCTGGGTTGGTATTTTCGTTTCCTAGGGCTGCCATAACAAAATACCACAGACTGGGTGGCTTAAACAACAGAAATGTATTTTCTCACAGCTCTGGAGGTTAGAAGTCCAAGATTGAAGTGTTGGTAGGATTGGTTTCTCCTGATGCCTCTCTCCTTGGCTCGCAGCTGGTCTCCTCACTGTGTCCTCATGTGGTCATTCCTCTGTGTGCGTATCCCTGGTGTCTCCATGTGTGTCCAGATTTCCTCTTTATTTTTTTTTAACATCTTTATTGGAGTATAATTGCTTTACAATGGTGTGTTAGTTTCTTCTCTATAACAAAGTGAATCAGCTATACATATACATATATCCCCATATCTCCTCCCTCTTGCGTCTCCCTCCCACCCTCCCTATCCCAGCCCTCTAGGTGGTCACAAAGCACTGAGCTGATATCCCTGTGCTATGCGGCTGTTTCCCACTAGCTGTCTATTTTACATTTGTCTACAGTTACTTTAAAGAGAGAATCCTGCCTATAGCAGCTACATGAACATTTATTAGCTCAGCTGATGCATCTTCATAAACTGATTGAGAGGATTAAATAAGTTTATGCAAACACTTCATAAAATAGAATGGAATATACAAATGTCCATTATTATTTAAATATCTGAATCAACTTTAATAAAACAATTTAGGTATCAATTAAGATATTCTTTCCTCTTTTAAAGCTATAAGCATTATTTCTACTGAAACTGGAGTTATTGATAATAATACAGAATAGCATATCATGACAAAATGTACATAAGATCTAAATTTGATCAAATTCTGTTTTTTTAAGATGGAAACCCATCATTATTCCAGATTCTTCACTATGTGGTTCAAATTTTTAAGGCACTTGATTGCCAAGTTTCCTTCTTCCAATTTCGCTTGATTCCAATGCTTGCTAATCCTGTTTACAGCATCATTTGGCATTTTTACTTTGAGCAGAAAAAACAATAAACCATATGGCGAGACTATTTTAAATGTCTCTTTAAGCATGTTTCTAGAGCCATGAATAATCCCAAAACATATATTATTTAAAGCCTCTTTCAAATACTGACCTTTTATTCATTGTGTATATATAATAGCTATCATCTGTTAATTTTCTCTTGTATGCTAGATATTTTACGTATATTATCTCTAATCTTCATAACAAGCAACACAAGTGGATTTTCTAGGTTTTATTTTCCTGATGAGACAAGTAAGACTTGGAGAGATTAGGAAACCTGTCCAAAGTCTCCAGCTTACAAGTAATGAGTGTCCTGGATTCAAATCTGAACGTGTCTGATTCCAAAGCTCATGCTCTTTAATATTGTGTTGCCTCTAATTATTGCAGTCACCTTTTCTGTTAGGATAGGATTTGAAGGATCCAAGGAAAGGCTCTCGTTCCCTGAACACCTCTTTACTGACTTTTTGCAGTTCTGAATTTCCACCATTACAGAGTCAATCATTTGGGTTACCATTTTGATTTTTCTACTAAATAATTTCCAAAAAACTTAAAATATAGGCTAGAAATCACTCACACATTCCTATAAATTTGTTCATCAAAGCTGTTTCCTTTTGCAATGGTGTTCAGTGATCATGTGAGTTTGGTATATGAAAAGACTTGGGTCAAAAGATGTAATTTAGAAAGACTGCATCTTCACACGTGGGATTGTCCCTTGGTGGGACTGCACTGTGGAGAACACTGGGCTGTGCATGAGTTCTGGGTATTGTAGGGCACAAGACTTTAGAGTGAGATTCAGAAATTATATATCAAAATACTTTATAAACAAAGTACTTTCTTCACAATTTTGTTCACAAGTAGGTTTACTTTACAAACCCTTTTAAATCAAAATAAGATGCACAGCCAGGGATGAACTTTTTTTCTGCCCGCAAGAGATGTATCAAAATATTGCAAATCATATTTGATTTTTGATATGCTGTAGATAACAAACAGATATTCCATTTTTTAGGTGTTTCAACCTGTTGTTTCAACTACTTCTTCCTTATCATGTGCATATTTTAAATAGTTGATTTTTTTTAAATATAGGGAATAATTTTTCAGTCTTTTGCAAGTATTAACATGGCAAATTGGCTTTTACTTCTTTTTTTTCATTTCATGGTCACTGCTGCATCTGCTTTGGATGGCAACTAACTGCCTAAGTATATATACACATTAAACCAGATGCTCTCAGGACCCAAATAGTTTATATTAATTTATAAAGAGAAAAGTAAGATGAATGATTTCAGAATTAGTTTTATAAAGTTACATGAGATTATTTATTCTCCACATTTATGAGAATAGTAATCTGTAGAAATGAAATATCTTGGTTAAGTACAATATCTGGACCAGAATGTTACAAACATATATGTATATATGTCTGTATGTGTATATATGTATATATGACATATATAAAATAATAATATGAAAATTACATTCCAAATCAGAAGTAATACCTTTACCCGTTTTACTGCCATTTAATCACTGAGAGAAATCATCCTCTGCTTATAATCTTGAGCTGCTTCACTGAAATTTGACAAAACCTGTGTTACACACGTTATAGAAAGATTTAAGTAAATAATTCTTGATTTTCTTGGTGATTATAAGACCTGAAAACCCAAGATGTTTTAAGACCTTTTATAATGAGATTTATTTGATTTAATGTTAAATGAGTAAACTCAATCACAAATTAGTACAGACAGCATACTCACTACATTCTGGTCTTGATTTTTTTCCTTTTTTCTCCCTAAATAATATGTTTTGTGAATGTACTTTTTGTTCTAATTCTTCAAGAAATAAAATTTGGAGCCCTTGTGAGAAAAATGATAGTCATGTGTATAATAGAATGTAAATAATTAGCATTTCATAATCTGAAAAGTTGCTTTATGTTCCCAAATTATCTATATTTAGATACTCATCTATTTGCTTATTTACTGTAATTTCTAGTGCCATCTGCAGACTCATAAATACAAGCTAAACTTATTGTTTGACAAAAATAGTGTGGATCCTTGTTTACAATATTTTGTTTTAAAAAGCAGCAAGGATTTTTAGAACATAAGAAATGCACTGTGTTTTACTCAGTCATTGGTAAACCAGTGTCTCAGATGCTTCAGGTTCAAAGTTTAATTTTGCAAGAAACTTGCTTTGATTGTGACACTAGAGCAAGTTTCTCTCTGCCAGTTTCCTCACTTGAAAAATGGAAAATAATGTTGACCTCATGGAGTTCTCAGATTGAAAAGCCAATGAAAGCAGTAGCTATTCTCAACTGTGGTGGCAATGATCTAAAGTGTTTAAGATCAGAACATCTGGGTCATGATCTGGATGATCTGTTAATGCCAAACAACCATGAGGTGAAATCAGAGACTTTTTTCTAACCTAATAGAAAACAGAATTCTTCCATGAACTGTGGAGGAGAGGATATGACCTGTTTAAACAACCTGTACAAATACAGGAAATGAAGATGACATTTTGTGTTGTAGGGCAATTTTACTGAACCTTGGCCATACCTTTCAGTTAGAGTCATTATTAATTCAAGGCCCTCACATGATGTATGTGACCTCTTTTCACTGTAACATGGAAAAACAGAAGCGTGATTTATTATATCTGTTACAGTTCATTGTCCAATATCTTTCCTTTCAGGTTAGTATCATAATTGATTTATCTTACATTATTGGTAATCAGTTAATTTTGTGAGGTATAGTGATGACAAATGAACCAAGGCAATTAAGATATTGTGAGAATCATAATTGGTTAATAGTAGAACTATTTTTTTATTGAGGTATAGTTGATTTACAATATTACGTAAGTTTCAGGTGTACAACATAGTGATTCACAATTTTTAAAGGTCATACTCCATTTATTGTTATTATAAAATACTGGCTATATTCCCTATGCTATACAAAATATCCTTGTAGCTTATTTATTTTATACATAGTAGTTTATACTGCTTAATCCCCTACCCCTGTCTTGCTCCTCCCCACTGGTAACCATGGTTTATCCTTTGTATCTGTGAGTCTGTTTCTTTTTTGTTATATTCACTAGTTTTATTTTTTAGATTCCACATATAAGTGATATCATACAGAATTTGTCTTTCTCTGACCTATTTCACTAAGCATAATACCTTCCAAGTCCATCCTTGTTGCAAATGGCAAAACTTCACTCTTTTTATGGCTGAGTAGTATTCCATTGTATATATACTACACCTTCGTTATTCATCTGCTGATGGACACTTAGGTTGCTTGCATATCTTGGCTATTATAAACAATGCTGCTGTGATATTGGGGTGCATATATCTTTTCGAATTAATGTTTTTGTTTTCCTCAAATATATACCCAGGAGTGGAATTGATGGATCATATGGTATTTCCATTTGTAGTTTTTTGAGGAACCTCCATACTGTTTTCCACAGTGCCTGCCCCAATTTACATTCCCACAACAGTGTACAAGTTTTCCCTTTTCTCCACATCCTTGCCAACATTTGTTATTTGTGGTCTTTTTGATGATAGACATTCTGACATGTGTGAGGTGGTATCTCATTGTGGTTTTGATTTGCATTTCCCTGATGATTAGTGATGTTGAGCATCTTTTCATGTGCCTGTGTCTTTTTCAGAAAAATGTCTATTCAGGTCTTCTACCCTGTTTTAATGGATTTGTTTGGGTGTGTTTGTTTTTTTTGGCTGTGTTGGGTCTTTGTTGCTGTGTGCGGGCTTTTCTCTAGTTGCTGAGATTGGGGGCTACTCTTCGTTGTGGTGCACGGGTTTCTCATTGCGGTGGCTTCTCTTGTTGCGGAGCACCGGCTCTAGGTGCATGGGCTTCAGTAGTTGTGGCACGCGGGCTTAGTTGCTCTGCAGCATGTGGGATCTTCCCGGACCAGGGCTTGAACCTGTGTCCCCTACATTGGCAGGCGGATTCTTAACCACTGTGCCACCAGGGAAGTCCTGTTTGGGTTTTTTGATGTAGAGTTTTAAGAGCCATTTATATATTTTAATTTTATAAACAATTTTTTGTCTTTCCCTAATATGGTAGCATCCAGTACTATGGTTTAGAAATCTTACTTGAGGTTTCACTAGCCATTCTCTGGTCTGTTTGAACTTGACAACTTCCTGAGTCCAGCTCCTGCTGTAAATTAGCAATCATGTTCAGTCATGCTTGCTTGAGCAATCTCTTCTTAACTATTGCTATATATTTATAGAAAAGTGTAGTGGTTTGTCAGTAAACTAGTGTTTTCCATACTATATTCTATTGAATATTAGCTCTGGAAGAATATTAATCAAGATTCCTCTTCCTAAAGGGACTCCTGTAGTCAAATTGTTTCAGAAATGCTAGCCTGCAATCATTCCTCTTGGAGATTCACAGGCTAGCTTGGCATGCCAAAGAAAGACCTCAAAAAGTCTTGCAGCAAAGACACCTGATTAACTGTGACTCACTGAAGGCTATGGCTGAAGAACACACTAAACGTAGCAGGTCCCTCTTTTAGCCCTATATTAAAATATATTTCTACTATTTCTCTTGCTTCTTCTGGCATAACGTGCATGGAAATAGCTCTTTTTTGGTAATTAATCAAGATGGGAGTCATAAATAGCCCCCTACAGAACTCTGAGCCTCAAGGACCACATGCAGCAGGAAGAATTCTCAGTCCAGGGCTTTGGGGAAAGTTTATTTAAATGTAGATCTTAGCCCAACCCCATGTCTACTAAATCTGTTCTCTGAGAGTGGGGTCCAGTAATCTACATTTTAAATCAACAGTCTAACTGTTAAAGCTCACGAGCCAGACTCCCTTCTGAAGACATAGCATGCCCTATGACAGCAGAATGAGAGAAATTCTAACTGAAAGAATAACTGTGTTCCATAAAATTATATAATTCTACAAGGATAAGCTCTCCTAAAAAGAGACCATTGATAGGGTGATGGGTAAGACTCCGGTTAAAACACAGATTTTTTTTTTTTTTTTTTTTTTTTTTAGTGAATCTTAAACATCTCAGTTCACCTTCTTTGGATATTATCTGTCTGTCTGTTGCCTCAGACATTGACCTAATCCTTTTTCCACTCACTGTGCAGCTTCCCACCCAATCTTGAGGTGATTAGAACATTCTTTCTTTTTACATCTTATATGTAACCTCTTTCCATCTTTTCTGGACTTGTGTATAGTTTCTAATGGACTCCTACTCGTATGCATGTAGTCGAACCTTAGCCTTACATAATTTTGTCCATGAGTCCTACATGATTTTGATACTATTTACTTGAATCAACTCTGGTCACACTTTGCTAGAAAGTTATGGTTGCCTTCTGCCTTCTTAGTGTATGTACATCACTGGCTCAAACCCTGACAACTCCTGAATCTATAAGTCCTCTGCATACCACTAACTTATTTTAGTCCATCCTGCTTCATTTGAAAAATCTAATCAATATTTAAGTAAGCATCTCAGAAATAAAGATATTTTGTGGGTCCCATCTTTGCTTTTGTCTCATCTGTGGTTAAAAAAAATCTAAATACTCTTTGGCTTTTCATTTGTATGCTCATCAGCTTTCTGTTTTGCCAAGAATATAGGGCTTGAGAAATATGCGGAAGTTGTGAAAGTTGTTTGCATTCCACTGAAATATTTCTTTAGCTGAAGGGGACCAAATCAATAAAATATGATGAAACCATATGCTCATTATTTCAAAGGAGAGCAGCTGCTTCAGGGAATATTGGGAGATTTATTAATTCTACCACTACCTCTCATTAAGGCTAGATATCTCCAAACCTGATTTCCTAAATAAAATGCACCTCAGTAGGAAAAACACACTTGTAGAATTTGTACTGATGTTCTACTTGCTGTATTCCCACGGTTACTTTTATGGTGGAGAAAGCATTGTACAATCTGAAAATATTAAGCACACACACAAAAAAATACAATTCATTACATCGAAAAGGTTTATAGCATACCCATGGTTTGGAAATGCCATAGAGAAATGAGTCTTGGCAAAGACGAATGCTTACTGCTATGGGCCATATGTGCATGAAAATGAGTTTGCAACTTTCCAGGCAAGATGCCAAATGAATAGTCTGCCGTCTGGTAAGAGAGGTGATGTGTTCTGTCTTCTTGTTCTCACCAATTCTAGATGTACAAGAAGACTCAGATTTGCTCTTTGGAAGACTTCTATCCAAGTACAAAATCAAGTAAATGAGCAGACCAAGTCAAATAACCAATGCATTGAAGTGTTTTATTAATTCGGTTTAAACTCATGTCCACATACCCAAGGGAGTTCAAAGTCATGAAAATTCGTTGCCCAATTAGTTAATCACAATTATAAAATTTAAAATGAATAACAGAAAGGAGACATTTAATCTAACCACCTGTGTCCCATTCTTTAAAACAAAGCAAAGCAAAAAAGGCAAAACAAATAAACAACAAAAAAACAAAATCCCTAGGAGGAAATTACAGAATCTCTATTGAATTTAAGAGAGTTTTAAACAGTGCATATTATTACAATATACTCTCTCATATAAGTAGAAGTTAAGACAAATTGTCTAAAAACACTGATTAAAAACTGTTTTTACATTTTCATTGAGGTATAATTGACATACAATAAACTGCATATATTTAAAGAGCTATTTTGATAAATTCGGATATCAACACAATCAGGACAATGAATATATCTGTTAATCCCCAAAGTTTCCTTACACCCATTGGAAATCCCTCCTTCCTGCCCCTCCCCAGCCCCACCCCCAGGTAGTCACTAATTTGCTTTCTGTCACTATAGTGGTTTTTTTTCTAGAATTTTATACAAATGTATTCCTAGAATGGACCCTTTTTTGTCTGACTTCTTTTATACAGAATAATCATTTGGGGAATAGTCAGTGATGTTTCAATTGTAACAAAAGTTCATTCTTATTTTATTGTCGAGTAATATCTCATTGTCTGACTATACCGCAATTTTTTATGCACTCACCTGTTGTTGGACATCTGTGTTGTTTACAGTTTTTGACTATTACAAATAAAACCACTAGGAAATGTTGTGTACAAGTCTCTTTGTAAATGATTGCTTTCATTTCTCTTGGGTAAATTCCTTGAGAGATATGGCTGAGTCATAGAGTAGGTGTATGCTTAACTATTTAAGAAACTACCAAACTATTGTTTTTCCAAAGTGGTGGTCTACTTTTCATTCCTGCCAGCAGGGTATGAGAACTTCCAGTTGCCCCAAATCCTCACCAGCTCTTGGTATGGTCAGCCTTTAATTTTACCCATTCTATTGACTGTGTACTATCTCTTTGTGATTTTAATGTTCATTTCTCTGATAATCAATAATGTTGAATTTATGTTAATGTGCTTCTTTGCCAAACATATATCTTCTCTGGTGGCATGTATATTTAAATACTTTACCCATTTTAAAACTTAGTCATTTATCTTCACTGAGTGTCAAGGGTTATTTGTATATTCCTTATACACCGCCTTCATCAGATATATGTTTTACAAATATTTTCTCCCAGTTGGTGGACTGAATTTTTACTTTTTATAAAATTTAATGAAGTCTCATTATTGATTTTTTTAAATATAGTTTTTGCTTTTGCAGTCATATTTAAGAAATCTTTACCTTAGCCAAGGTCCTTAATGATTTTCTCCTGTTTTATTCAAGATTTTAGAGTTTTAGGTCTTATATTTAGGTCTATAATACCTTGTGAGTAATGTTTTTTTACATGGTATGATGTCAGGACTGAGATTCACTTGTTTTTGCCTATGACTACCTATAAGTTCCAGAAGCATTTGTTGAAAAATTTATTTTTCCTCCATTGCATTGGCTTGTAACATTTGCCAAAAATCAGGTGACCATATATTTGTGGGTCTATTTCTTTATTTCCTATACAGTTCCACTGATTTATTAGTCTATCTTTACATTAATACCAAAATGCCTTACTAAAGCTCCATAACTCTTGAAATCGTGTAGTTTATGTCCCCCGAATCTTATTTATGTTTTCAAATTTGTTTTAGCTGTTCTGATTCTTTACATTTTCATATAAATTTTAGAATAAGCTTTCAATTCTTAAAAAAAATGTCTGTTCAGATTTTGATTAAGATTATATTGGATTTATAATAAATTGGAAAGTATTGGTGAAGATATGGAGCAACTAGAATATTCATATATTCCAGTGAAAATACAAAATGGTACAGCCACTTTGGAAACAATTTAGCTGTACATATAAAGTTAAACATACACTTACCATATGACTTGGCAATCCAACTCTGCCTGTTTACCCAAGAGAAATGGAAACATATGTTTAAAGCAATCATTTTACTGGAATGTTCATATCAGCTTTATTCAAAAAAGCCATAAAGTGGAAACATGTTCAGATTTATATCAGATAGTTAATACATAGAAAAATTGTGTTATATTCATATAATGAAATACTACTCAGCCATAAAAAAGAACTGTGGATATGTGCAATATAGATGAATCTCAAAAGCAATAGGCCAAGTGGAAGAAACCAAACATAAAAGACTATATTATGTATATTTTAAATTCTATTTACATGAAATCCTAGAAAAGGAAAACTCTAATGACAACATAGATCAATGGTTGTCAAAGGCTGGAGTGGCAGGGAGAGAATTTGTTGCAAATGCACATTAAGGAACTTTTTAGGGTGATAAAAGTGTCTCCAAAGTATTCTACAACATGATTGCAGTGGAGGTTTCATGACTGTATATATTTGTCAAAATTCCTGTAATTGTACTGTTACAAATATTAGATTTTATTGTATATAAATTATAACTCAAAAAAGCTGGCCAAAGAATGTGCAAAACTGCATACATCTTGGAGATCTCTGGATATAATCAAAGTTGAGAAAATTCCATGTGATTCTGCCTATACAATTTAAGGTGCATTACTTTTTGGTGGTATGCTTTCTATGTACAGTGTATTAGCTATTTAATATAATTCAAACACTAAAGAAGAAAATTAACTTACCAATTAAAATTACAGGTAAAATTTAGGTAACTAGGAACCATTGATACAATGTATAATCTAGTACAAACATAAGTTCAAGAATAAAACCTTTCTGTCACAACCAAAATGGTTTCAATGAAGATTGATAATTAAAAGATATTCATATTACTATTTCTAAAATCATATTTTATGACCTTGAGGCTTAAGGACATGACATCTTTAATTTAAAGTGGTCTCACCTGATTTGAGCTGACTCAGTGAAATCTAGTGCCTAAGTGTGTCCCCTTTCTACAACCATTTTTTCCCCGTTATTATGAAAATGCTCCTCAATTTAAGAATGCTTAAAATTTGGAGTGTTGCCATATAGCCTTTATTATGTAGCATCAACATTTGGTAATGATTCCAAAAATACTTTTGAAATGTTTACTTTGAGTTTTGTATTAAGTGTTGTGCATCGAGGGACCATATGGTCAGGCATTTTCTAACTTTTTTCAACTGGTGTTATGGCAAAACTACTACACTGAATGTAACTGAGAATATATAAAATCTAACTAAAATTTAAATGTTCAAACAAGAGACACATTGAGTAAGTGATGATACCAGAATACAATAAAAGCTCTTTAATTTACAAGTTACCAGAGGCAAACATACTTTAAAGTTGATGTAAATCAAGAAAAAAAAATTACTTTTTGTGTAAGAAAGATACAATCAAAGGAAGTAGAGGTTTCCTTGTTAACACAAAGCCAGAATTAACATTTAGATTCCCAATATCTCCTGTAGGACATAGAGGAGAAAACTGATTTTTCCCTTTTACTCTCAATTAATTTTCAATCTGTTAAAGATAAATAGGCAGAGCCTAATTCTAAAGCTGTCTATGTTCTAGAATCTATTGATGTGGTCTAATTTCAGTGTGTACCTTTGGGGCCAATGACAACAATTATTTTCAAGGGACATTGCTAATGAAACACCAATCATAGAGCTGACACAGTGTGGTGACATGGATAGAAAATCATATAGAGAAAATGGCAAAAAGTAAAAGGAAATCTTTAATCTTATCTTGCTAATAACAGGAAAACAAATGAATAAACACCAGACATGGACAGAAGGAGGAAGTGTTGAAAATATTATTGCTGTATCACATTTAATATCCAAGGAAATTTTGAAAAATCCAGTTTAATATTCATATATTTTCTGAAATCCAGATAGTATATATTTTATCTATATAATATCACATGTTATATGTATATAAACATTTTGACACACTGATATATAAATTTGTCTACTTTACAATCACTTCTTGAACCTTTATAACATACACTTCTTATTAGAGACACAGAAATGAATAAGATGTTTGGTCATTAAGAAGTAAGACAGGGAAGAAATGATTATTTTATACATATTTGTGTATATATATATATATATATATACACACACACACAAACACACACATACATACATATATATATATATATATATATACACACAGAGAGGGAGAGAGAGAGAGAGACATCAGATGCAATTGGGAGCACAGAGGATAGGGTTCCCAAACTCTACTCTGACAAGTTGGATGGGTTGGAAAGCAAAGGTAAACAAAATCAGAAAGGGGATTTTGGGCACAGCAAACAGCTTATGCAAATACAAAATTATAAGAGTATAGTCATTATGTAAACAGTTTTGTGTGACCAAAGTATGTTAAGGGTGGCGCAGTGCAGGAAACCATTAGAAACAGGACTGGTGAACTATCAAGTCAGATGGTTAAGGGTTTATTAAGCAAGACAAGGGGGTTAATTAATGGATAAAAGAAGCCATTGATAAATTTTTTTCAGAGATACACCATGTTCAGATTTGCATTTATGAAAGATCTCTTGATATTGAAGGGGAGCAGAATATGCCACCCCCAAATATGCTACTTGAGCATATTAATTTTTTAAATTAAAGTTACTTAAACAACTGATATGAGTGACACTGTGACTTCCTTTGCCCCCCTGAAGGCAGAAAATAAATCCCCCATACGAAATTTACCCTCCCTCTACCAGAAGGGTAGAAGGCATCCTTATCACCAGAGACAGAGAATTTGGGACCAAGAAGGCTGTATAAATAAGCCTTGTTACTTCTTCACCAGTTTGCCACCCCAAGCCTGAACCCCTTTGTCTTGTCAGTTCTTCACAGATGTATTGTTTCCTTGCCTAATGGTATAAAAGCTGCCTGTTTTGTTCACTTCTTTGAGTCTCATATTTTTATGGGATCCCGCACATGTGAAATTAAATTTGCTTTTCTCCTATTAGTCTGCCTTATGTCAATTTAATTATTAGAACAGCCAAAGAACCTAGAAGGGAAGAAGGGAAAAGTTTCCTCCCCTACAAGATCTACAACTACTCTGACTTGCATAATTTTCAATCTCTTTTAAGGAAAATGACCATTCCTTTGCAAGCTAACACATCTATCTGGAGAACACATTTAACATTCAATAGATGCTTGTGACAGATCTCTGAACCCTGCAGACAGAAGAAATACAGTAGACTCCTGAACAACACAGGTTTGAACTGTGCAGTTCCATTTATATGCAGATTATTTTCAATAGCAAATGCTACAGTACTACACGACCAGCAGTTGGTTGAATCCATGGACGCCTGGCCACTGAAATGAAGGAAGCGCATGCTGATTCTCTGATTGCACAGGGTGTCAGTCCCCCTAAACCCGACGTTGTTCAGGGGTAAACTATATTTTTATGGTTTGGATTAAATAGTATTATAATTATTTTCACATATGAGCTATTTGAAAGTAGAAATCATTCTGTTCAGGTTTACATCTACAGTAGTAGCTCTCCAATCAATAGTTGAAGATCTAAATACAAATGAACCAAAAGAAATGACTGGTAATGGAGAGCATGAAAACAAACTAGATATAAGAGTTTGTTGGGGTAAACAGAAATAGTGAAACATCTAGCAAAGAGCAGGTGTTGATGGCATGTAGGGGTTTTGACATCTTAAAAACCCCTATATATTTTTTTGTGCTATGTATTATTATGTTAGATAGCTTAGCTTATGAGCATGGAATTTGAGAAGATAGAAATGTAATTCTTATACCTACGAAGTCCAGTCCCAAGGAATGTCATAATTACTTTTACATTAACTGAAAGACTTGAGTAAAACCAAAATATTAACTGCTAACCAGGGTTTTGAATATGCAAAATTATTTGTTTGAGAATTTTAATAGGAAAATACATTTTTTGAAAGCAGGAGAAAAATGAGTCATGCATCTTATTGAGTACTCCCAGAAAAATAATATGCTATAAACTATTAAATGGAAAGAGTAATCCACTAAGATGATCAAAACAACCAATGAAAAGTGAATGACATTGACAAAATTATATAGTAAGAATAGATAATACAACAGGTTAAAACAAACCATCAGTTTTTGTTTTTCCGAAGTAAGACTGTAAGAGGAATTTAACCAAGACTGGTAACTACTTGGTAATTCCAAATTACTATATTTTTTAAATTATTGTGACTTGTTAAAAGACATTATGTAAGAATATTATTTTGAATTTCAGTAATATCTCAGAATATGCTTTTGATCAACTACAAGGTGCTGGGGATTTCTTGAAAAAGGAAATCTTTTAAAGAAATGCTTTCTTTTCTGGAATATGTGAAAAACACATTAACAAGTAATTATACTGTGGCAAATGGTATAATAGAAGCACAGCATTATTAAGTACTATGAGAAAACACACAATGAGAAAGTTCTTTTTTTCTGACCAGATACAGGAAGAAGAAATTGAAGTAGCTCCTGAGTTGGGCATCGTTGTAGGAAAAGAACAAATGGGCAATTTGTTAATGTAGGTTTTTTTTTCTTTAGTTCTTTCATTATGGGGGAAGCTGTCTATTCAATTAAAAAATGAGAAAGGAAATGGTGGCAATGAAAATTAAATATAACATAGTATGAGGCATAAACTTCAGAGTATAATCACTATTTACTTACTAGTTATTTTTGGAAAATCTCTCTCTTCAGAATGCAGCAATTCAGTGAGCATTGAGTTTTCCATGTGCCAAGCATACCTCCTATATACCAGGCACTCCTCTAAGGACTAGTCTAGAGGCACGGAGGTCAAAAGAGCCTTTGCTGTCAGGGAGCTGGCATTCCAGTGAGGGAGACAATATACATGAGATGAAATTTGCTCAGACAAGTGAATGATGAGCAGGCATCTTCTATGTGACTGCTGGAGCCACTGGACTTGTCTAGTAGGATTCCCTGGACAAAAAAGAGATCTTGAGTTTAGGAAGTCTTGATGTGTATAAGGAAAAAGAAGCCATATTTTTTTCTGGATATAAAAAATTTTCAGTGACTTTTCAAGAATATCATACTTTTGTATTAGGGAAGGTACCTCTGAATGTACCTTTTATTTATATAAACACTTCCCCATGTTTTTAGAAAACAAAACCAATATCAGAATGTAAATGTTTATCTTAAGAACAGCACTATTCTTGCAGGTAAAGCACAATGCCCTGTGTAATTTTTAGTATGTCTGCAAAACTTTTGCCCATTTGGAAGAAATGTTTCTTGGTCTTGTAAGAATTTAGTGTTCACTGAACTGTAAACTGATCTTACTTGAAGTCTTATATGTATTGGTTTTCAAGTATTTGTGGACGAAGCTGATACTGCAAAAAAAAAAATTCTACAGGTGTGAGCTTCGTGCCACACAAGACAGGCTGTGAATCAGAATTTGACTAATTTTAAAAAATAATTTGCATATAGTATTATTTAGATGAGTTATTTAGAAATGTCACTCTTGGATTATTATGTTCCAATTGATGAGGCCGTGGTGACTGAAGGATGGTTCCACATCTTTTTGGGAGATAATACGGAATTTTCTCTAAATGGTGAGGCATTTAGAAGCATTCTAGGAAGGGCTTTGTTGGAGACAAAAATCTGAGATATGGGTTTAAAATAGGGACCTCTCTATAACGCATAGCAATTTGATTTTCAATTTGGAGTCATAGATATACATAGAATTCTCCCAGTAGTTTCTCAAATTTATAAGTGTATGTGTGTGTGCGCGCGCGCTCATGCGCATGTGTGTTTTGAGCAAGAGTTGGCATCTTTCCACAAGTTAGACAGGGAAACAGATGCTGAGGATGGCCATGGACCTGCAGACCCTGAGAACAGGCATATTTAGGAGCTAGTTTTACATTACTTTTGGTGCTGTATTTCTGTATTATTGTCCTCACATCTTTCACTAAAATATTAGTAAAATGGTTGTCATCATCAGAGTTGTATAGTGGTGAATTATGAGAAAGGCTTGTTGCATGTTAAGGATGGGGTGACATTGGAGAGAATAGTAAGGGTGACCTTCCAAGAGCTTTAATATGGGGTGATCACCCTGCAGAGGCTGACTGCACCCTGCAGAGTGGTTCTCTATCGATGTATTATTATCAACATGAATGCTAATGAATTACTGAAGAAGCTGAAGTGGAAAATTGAAGAACTTATTCCTGAGTAGTCATAGGACAGCTCCTTGGAGGGCCCTCAGAAATAACTAGAGGACCGTGCATAAGGAGATTCGATATTAACTTGAATCGGGATGAGAATATAAATTAATTTTCCCCACTGTCACATGAGGCCAGGATCTGTTGGTAACTTGCAAGATAACAAATAAGAAGGATTGAGTCAACACTGAGAGAAGGGTAAGAGTCTATGTCACTTTGGGTATTGATGCTGAACCCTTTGGAAATGGAAAATTGGTGGTTTTAAAGTGAAGCCAGAATAGCCACAAAACTGAGGGCAAGTTCTACCTTCTGGGGCATTAGAAAAGGTGACATCACTTGCTTATAGGAAGCTACTTTATTCTAACCAAAGTGACAAACTATGAAATTTCAGAGAAATTGCATTTGTCTTATTTATCTCTGTATTTCCAATTTCTAGCAGAGTACTCTACTGAATGGGAAAATTTTGAAAAAGTTGGTAAATATATAGATTTTCTCATTAAATAAAATCTAAATTATTAATTTAAAAAATTGGTCCATTCCATTGCTAAAGGAATAAATCACAAACTCCAGATCAGTGCCTGGCTCCAATCTACTTTAACAATCTCAGCTCCCAATTTCTCTGTATGAACTTATAATCATATTAACCCCCAGCCTTTCACCAATCACAAGTTGCCTAATCCTATTGCTCTACTCTTGCTCAGCTCTTCCCTTAATTAAGGATGTATTTCTCCCAGTCTCAATGTCCACCTATATATTCCTCTTTGATCTTTGGACTTTGGAGGGGTGATAATTTTGGATAGGTGCTTTGGCTACTTCCACTTGTGCCCACAGTTTTTTTTCACGGCATTAGCCAGAGAGAGGTTTCATGGGGTATTTTGATTTTGTTTATTTGTTTAACGTAAATTAGGTCATATCAGTCCATCTTAAAACCGTCCATTGGTTTGCCATCACACTTAAAATTCAAGTCTTCATCATGTCTTTCAAGGTCCACACTTCCCTGGCACATGGCTTCCTCTCCAAAGTCATCACCCTCACTTACTCTTCTCCAGCCATATTGCTTCTTATTGTTCCTTGAGCCTGCCAACTCCACTGTAGATTCAGGGCCTTTTTCAAAAATTTATTTTATTGAAGTATAGTTAATTTACAATGTTGTGTTAATTTCTGCTGTACAGCAAAGTGATTCAGTTATACATATGTATACACATTCTTTTTTATATTCTTTTCCATTATGGTTTATCACAGGATATTGAATACAGTTCCCTGTGCTATACAGTAGGACCTTGTTGTTTATTCATTCTATATATAATAGTTTGTGTATGCTAATTGCAAACTCCCAATCCATCCCTCTCCCATTCAGACTTTTTAATTTGCTTTTTCCTCTGTCAGGAAATATCTTTTCCCAACTCTTTTTGTGGCTCATTCTTTATTTTATCCTTGTTTCTACTTAAATGTCACCTTCTAAGAGAAATGTTCTCTGACTTAACTAATCTAAAATAGCCCCAACTAAAACCTTTATCCTTCCCACATCTACCCATTAATATGCAAATATTTTACAATATGTACTATAAATTCCAAAAGCTGATATATATATATATATATATATATATTTTAAACTAAAATGGATTGGAAATAACTTGTTTATTAATGAAACCACTGAGAGTAAGTAATCTCACTCTCTAACCTGTGTTTAGCTATTTTGTTCAACAAATTGAACCTAAAATAAAACAAATAAAATCTCACCTTTGAGAGAGGAATGGGGTGAATCTCCTTTTGATCAGTAAGCACTCATAATTATTGGTCTTGAATAATTACAGGATAATTACTAGCTCAAATCCAGTCTCTCTTCAGTGAAGCATATCAGGATAGAGTAAAAGTAAACATAGATTTGTAAGTGGTTTTGACCATATGCTGATGGTCTGGAAAAGGTTGATTCATTCAGCAGAAAATTTTGGTCTGGCCAACTAAAAGCTGCTTCTCTTTTTTACCCTTAACTTGTATAAGTCTTCTAACCTTGGTTTAACCTTTGTCAAAACCTTAGAAAGTCTCTGCCCTTGACTTTTCAACCATGAAATTGCTTTCTGCATATAATGCAATTTTAATTTTTTCTGTTTCCCTGGATCTTCAGTTGCTCCTAAGTAGCTGCTAGAAATATGTGGCTAGCTTTAGTTGAAACTGCAAATTCTCAACTCCCTATTTGAGATGCACATAGATAGGCTTTGGGGAGTTCACCTAGTTCTCATTCCCTCAAAAGGAGAAAAAAATTTTGCAATTTATATTGCTTTGAAAATTATTTTGTGGTGCAAAATTATGCTAAATTTATGGTGTGAGGGTTATTTTTTTTCTCTAAAAGACCCAAAGAACCATAGGGTAGCAAACTATTATTTATATACAGTTATTATTACTTCCATATTTCATCATTTAAAATGGTCCACCATTAATAGCACTTAGGGAAAATATTTCATTTATGGATATCTATATATTATTTCACATTGGATCATGTTTAAGTATTCTTGTCCTGGAATTCAGTATTCTGTTCACAGATGAAATAACTTCTGTCAAGGTGATGGTTAGAAATCACCAGGTTCTTTGGCTCTGGTAAAGAAAGAAGGTCCATAGTTTCAGGCTTACTGTTTCTATCAACGTTGTGTCCAAAAGTCTCTACCAGCTGAAAGTCTACCAACCGACATAAAATTTGTTGATTTTGCCAGATATCACACCATAAATCATTTATCAAATGATTTTGTCAAGAATTGAGAATGGGGTAAGAAGGTTTTGTGCTTCCTAAAAAGTCTTTAATCTTCCTTTATTTTTAGAGGATATTCTTGCAAAGTAGAGAGTTCTTGGTTGACTGTTTTTCTTTCAACACTTTAAAGATGCTACTACGTTGTCTTTTGGCTTACATTTCTGATAAGTCTTCTGTATATCTTATATTTGTCCTTTTGGATGCAAATTGTCTTTTTTTCTGGCTGCCTTCAAGATTTACTCGTTACCTATGATTGTCAGCAGTTTGAATGTAATATGTTTATGTGGAGGTTTCTTGATTGTTTTGTTCTATTTTTAGTATTTATCCTTCTGAGGTCTCTGAGCTTTTTGGATATGTGAATTTTATTATTTTTGGAAAATTCTCAGCCATTATCTCTTCAAATGTTACTTCTCCATTCTCTTTCAGTTAGCTCCTGGAATTCCAATTACACGTTATATTGTTTTATAATATCCCACAAAATGTTCGATTCCATTTTTTCTGCTAATGTATTCTTTTGTGTTATAGTGTGTGTAATTCTTATTGATCATGTGAAGGCCACTGATCCATTTCTTAGGTATGCCATATATACTGCTAAGCCTACCAAAGGCTTTCTTCAACTATGTCACTATATGTTTTCTAGCATTTTCATTTCATTTATATCTCTGCTAAAATCTCCCATCTGTTCAAGCATGTTGTTCACCTTTTCCACTAGAACTTTTAACTTATTCATTATAGTCATTTTAAATTCCCTGTCTGAACTTGATTCTGTTAATTATTTTGACCCTTAATAGTGTTTCTTTTTTGTCCCTTGATAGTAACTTGTCTCTTTGTTTTTATGTTTTATAATTTTTAGAAAATATGAAACTGAGGTAAATATTTTTGCCAGAAATTGGCATGCTTCCCTTTCTGCTATGCCTTAAGTATGCTGGGTTGAGTTAATCTAGTTAGGAGTTTAGCTGGGCTTGGGTTTTATTGTTTACTTTTGTTTGAAGTTTGTTACTGATATCATTATCCACAGTGTACTACAAGCTTCAGAGTCCTCTAACATTACCTTATACTTAATGTAGGGCTAGACTGAGTGTTTTTCTCAATATTCCTGTTCCACCCTCAGCTTTAGGTGTTTCCTCTAAGCCTCTGCCTCAAAGGATTTTCTTCACACTGTTGTCCATTCCCCAGTGGTAAACCACTATTACTTATTACTTAATGCATGTTAGTCTGGTAGGAAGTTGTATGTATTCTCTGTTGTCATAATTATCCTATTTTATGCAAGCTTTGTTTCTCTGGGTATTGGGGATGGGACTTGTTCAGTGATGCTGCCTCTTACAGCACACCTTTAATGGTCAAAGCCTAGGATGGTTTCTGTTTGAAGTTCAGTAGTAAAGACATTTTTTCTTTTAATTTCCCCCAGCCAAAATGGGTTTTCAGTGTATCCCTGTGGGTAACAGAATTTGCTTCCCTTAAGAGTATTGTACAGTGGAACTTTGTGCCTTTCCTGCTACCCTCCTTGGGCCTACACTTAAGGGTGGCTTTACCCATTGCACCATTCTGCCTTCCATCTTTTTCATGAGAATTTGATGAACTACATTGAGAGAAGCCTTCAAGTGGCTGCAAATTCTCATGCTTACCCATATCTAGTCTTTAACGACTGGTTAAATGTTTTAGCTTAATATTTTTTCTGAGTTAAGAATTCTGAGGTATAAAGATTGATTTTATCTTTTAAAATGTTGCTCCTTTGTCTTCTATCTTGTATAATTTCTTACGAGAAGTCTATGATTCTTCTTTTCTTTGTTCACCTATACATAATATATGTTTTTCCTCTGTTTTAAAATTTTTCTCTTCAATGGTTTCTAGTAATTTAATTACAGTATGCCCTGTGTGGTTTTCCTTGAATTTATACTGATTTTGGTTTATTAATCTTCCTGAGTGTGTGGGTTTAATTTTCATGAAATTTAGAAATTATTATTTCAAATTGTTTTTCTGATTCTTCCCTTTTTGGTAATCCAGTTACAATGATATTAAACAGTTTGGCTTTGTCCAATATGTCCCTTAGGTTATGTATATTTCTTCAGCATATACAGAACTATGCTTTATTTTTTATAATATCTTTTACAATAACATAATGCTCACTGATTTTCCCCCTGCATTACATAACCAGATGTTTATTCTATTCAATTTTTAAATACAGATATGTGCTTTTCATCTTTAGAAATGTGTATCTTCCATTTCTTCTCTCATTATTTTCATGTTTTACTTTACATCTTTGAGCATAGTTATAACACATGTTAAGGTCTTTGTATTAACCTCATCAACTGTCACTTCTGTATCTGTTTCTATACACTGATTTTTCTCATGGTAAATGTCTCAGTTTTTCTGCATTGCACGTATCTATTAATTTGGGGTTGGATGCTGGATATTTCTGAGGGATGAATTTTGGTGTCTTCCTCTTAAGACTGTTGTAGTTTTTTTTTCTGGAAAGCAGTTAAATTTGGAGATTAGCTTGGTGTTCTTCAAAGCTTATTGCTAAGCATTGTTAGGACAGTTATAGGATAGCATTTTTTCTACATCTAGCTTAGCTCTCCTCTGAAGGCATTATCCTTCTAGAGTGTGTACTGAATGTCCTGGTTATTTAACAAGGTTTCTTGACTTTTGATGGCCACAGTTCAAACATTCTCAGACCTGTGTTAGCTTTGAGGATTATTCTTCTTGCAATTCCTTGCCACGTTTTTCACTGCACACATTTGGCTTATTACTTAGCAACAAACTCTAGGAAACTTCTATGCAGATTTATAAAACTTTTTTCACTGCTCTCTCCTTTCTGGTACTCAGCCCCACAAATCCTGGCTGCCTGTACCTCCCTCATCTCCAAGCTTTGTCCTCTCAATTAAGCAGGACTTTTATGATCTATAGGGGTCTTCATCTTTGCACCACCATCTGAAAAGTTCCACCAGGCAGGAAACTGTCCATTGCAGGGCTTATTTCATTTATTTATCTTCTTTATGGATCACTTTCAACTGTTCAGTGTCTGAAAATAATATTTGCATTTTTTTTTCAGTTTCTAGTTGTTTATGGTGGGAAGGCAAGTGTGGTCCTAGTTAATTATGGCTGCTAGCAATTTTTGAGCAATTTATTTATGTATTTAGAGCTTTTCTAGATTTCAATTTATTTCATTATCCCACTTTATAATCTAAAGGCCTGGATGATTTTTCCTTGTTCCTGAAATATCTCTATACATGTCAATTCCAGCTCTCACAGATAGGGCATCCACCTGTCATGTGCATCCACCGTCGTGCACAGAAGTTGCTCATAGGCAATGTGCTCTTCTGTGACAGCTTGCTCCTCTTCGAGAATTTGGTTTATCAGGGTTTCTTTGCATTTATCACTTTTCACTATCCCCATAGAACAGTACGATTTTTATTTTGACTTATATTTCTTCTTATTACCAGGCAACGAAAATCTTTCACATCCATCTCTATCTGACCAAGAATGAGAGCCGTGTACTTTTCACAGTATATTTTAGTAAAATGTTACTAATATAACTTCTTGTTGACACACTCAATAAATTAATTGGTCTCTTTAAAAACAGTGAGGCAAGCATTCAGATTTCTTGAAACATAAATCAACCTAAAGGCTTTTTTCAACACAATTCTTTATGTCACAGGATCTAAAGCCCCTCTTTTTGCTCACCTTTGCTGAACTGCAGCTTTTGGTAAAGAGAGATACTTTACAAGTTGAGCTCTTTTGGGAGTTCCACATAGGGATAAGGGCAATGGTTCCTCATCCTAACATGCCATTCCATTCTTGGACTTCAACGCAGAGAAAGCAAATGAGGATATATGTATTACAGGTAGCCTCTACCTCTCTCGAGACAAGATTTTTCAATCTCTTCTCTTCTGGTATAGAATTAATCTCTGTCCTTTCTAAATGCAGCCTCAAGTTATAACCTTACCATTTGGCATTCATGAAAACTGGCTTACTCTAGGAAACAAATCTGTAAAGCTTTTACAAATACTCACCTGACAGTGAGACTACGTGTGAAAAGCCTTGTTTTCAAAGCAAACATATATGAAAGATCAGGATCATAGATTATAGAACTAAAGTTTTAATGAAATCACGAAAAATAAAGAATACAGACTTCTTATATACTAATTCTTTTTCTTTTTTTATTCTGAAACATTGATCTTTTGCCACAGGCAGTCCTTAGTGTTCCTCCATATGGTACTACTTGATGCAAAAAAGATAATTAAAATTTTTGTCCTGTTTTTATTCTCCAGGGTAAAAATTATGGAGGTAGCACCACTAATTTTTAGAAATTTGCTTCCTTGAATAAATTCCATAAATATGGAGGGTGGGCAGAAGTGAAAGGGAAAAACTGATTTGGGGAAGTCAACTTCTTAGGAAATCCTTATTTCTTCTGAAGGCAAGTTAAAGATTGACAAAATATATAGAGATAAACAAATACAGTTATGAAAGAATACTGATAACAGAGGTAAAGACGTACAGGAAATATATGCACAGTATTTTTGCTAATTATTAACTAATCCATTAAGCAAATTGTTTTGAAAGCCAGTACTACACTGTCTGATACTGTAGCTGCTAAGTGCATATGAGTAAATTTAAATTAATCAAAACAGAATACAATTGAAATTCAGCTCCTCGGTCTCACTAACCACATTTGAAGGGCTCAGTAGGCACATATGTCAGGTGGCTGTCCTACTAAACTGTGTAAATATAGGACATTTCATCATTGCAGAAAATGCTATTGGACAGTACTAGCCCAAAACATACTACATTCTGTCCTAGGCCCTTGGTTATAGAAATATACAGAATTTTTCTGCCTTCATGGGACTAAATATGTTGCTATATTCAGACAATAAACATGTAAACTAATATGAGCTCACGTTAAGAATAAAATAAAAAAGGATCATAGGAATCAAAGAGAAATGTCTAGGTCAGCAGGTAGTGGTGGTTATTTTATCCAGAATGTTTAGGGAAGACTTCTTTGAGGACATGGCGTAGAAGTCTGCCATGCCAAGACCCAAGATAAGAGCATTTGAATCAGAACAGAAAATACAAATATCCTGAGTTTTGTAAAGTTATCCTGAGACAGAAAAAAAAAACAACATTTGATGAGGGCAGTCTTTACCAATGACTTATGAAAAGCAAAGAGATCTGAGAAAAGGATTGATTTAAAGAGTTGTCTTCTCAGTGTGACCTCAAGGAGTCCCTGGAGTGGTGGTAATGGGGGTGTTAGAGGCAGGCTATTAAAGGGGACACACATGTCTTAAGGGTTAATTGCTTTTCACCCAAGTTTGGATCCCTTTGGACACACACGTCCATCCATAGTGCTATACCTTATGAAAACCAATGCTATGCCCATGGTCAGTTTCTTTCCCAAACTACATTTTTAAGGGCCTAAGCACATAAGAAGATGTGGGAGAGCCCCTTTTTCTCTGTCCCAGTTCTTTCCTGACGGTTACGAGTCAGATGCACCTTAGAGTCCTCTAGAGGGCAGCATTGCTTAATTCCAAATGCCATACACACAGTCTTGGGTCTTTGAAAAACACTGATGCAATACCTGTTAAGATGAAATTCTTCCAGAAGTTTCCTTGGAAATGGAAATAATTCAACACAATTTTTGAAAGATGTGCTTGGGAAATTTTCTGTGAAAAGATATTCTTCTTCAAATGTTCACAAGGATAAATTAAACCCTTGAGGCTAGAGTTTTCTCTCTTGCCAGTTTGGTTACATCATCTCTCAGGTTCTCATCACAAAATCAAGCTCTCCCCCAAAGACTCCTATAAGTCTTCATTCACCTCCTCCTCTGTCCAGGAAACATTTATTCATCCTTCATGTTTCATTAGTCTTTGAGGAAACCTTCATGACCTCTTCCTCCCTGACCACCCCTCCCCCAACTAAAGATAAGGGACATGGAAGTGAAAGAAGTGTTCCTGGAAAAGAAACAAAGGGAAATAAGTATTTTATCACAATTTTGATGACAGTTTTATATATTTAAGGAAATAAATGGAAAATGTCTGATACTAATGCTTGAGACTAAGGTTAAAAATAAATGATTTCTTTGTGTGTTCATCTGGGGCTGAAAGAGCAAACCAATCCATTAATTAATAAGTCTTTTATATGGTTTCTATGTGCTTTGAATGGTGCTCTTGAATAGGAGATATTCTGGAGTGAAAAAGGAAATATATTTTCACTCCTGCTAATTTTATTTTAAAATATTATATCTGTTAAAACAACAACACAGGCCCAAAATGGCATCGCTTATGCTAAAGCCCATGATACCAAACCTAGATTTAATACCTAACTGCAGTTTCAACCTTCACCAGGAATGTAATTTTTCTTAATTGAGATACAGTTGATGTACAATATTATATAAATTACAGGTGTACAACATAGGGATTCACAATTTTTAAAGGTTATACTTCATTTATAGTTATTATAAAATATTGGCTATATTCCCCGTGTCGTATAATATATCCTTGTAGCTTATTTTATACCTAGTAGTTTGTATGCCTTAATCCCCTGTCCCTATATTGCCCCCACCACTTCCCTTTCCCCACTGGTAACCACTAGTTTGTTTTCTATATCTGTGAGTCTGTTTCCTTTTTGTTATATTCACTAGTTTTCTTTTTAAAATTCCACATATAAGTGATATCATACAGTATTTTTTTTCTGTCTCATTTCACTTAGCATAATACTCTCCAAATCCATCCATGTTGTTGCAGGTGGCAAAACTTCATTTTTTATGGCTGAGTAGTATTCCATTGTATAGATATACCACATCTTCTTTATTCACCCATCTGTTAATGGTCACTTAGTCTGCTTCCATATCTTGGTAATTGTAAATAATGCTGCTATGAACATTGGAGTGTATGTATCTTTTCAAATTAGTGTTTTCATTTTTTTGTTTGTTTTGGATATATACCCAGGAGTGGAATTGCTGGGTCATATGGTAGTTCCATTTTTAGTTTTTTGAGAATCCTCCATACTGTTTTTCACAGTGGCTGCACCAATCTACATTCCCACCAACAGTTTGTGTCATCTTCAATTTCTTTCATCAGTGTCTTATAGTTTTCTGAGTACAGATCTTTCACCTCCTTAGGTAGATTTAATCCTAGGCATTTCATTCATTTTGATGCACTGGTAATCTTACTGAGTCCCAAGCTCGTACTGCTCGCCACATGACAGGCCAATCAAATCAAGAGACAAGTTGTTGGGCAAGGAATAGCAACTTTATTCAGAAAGCCAGCAGAGAAGATGGTAGACTAGTGTTCCAAAAAACCATCTTGCCTGGGTTTGTATGCTAGTTTCTTTCATAGAGCAAAGAGGGGGAAGTGAGGAGATAAAGTAAAAAAAAAAGGCAATAAGATGTTGCAAATATTTCCTAGTTCCAGCCAGACTCTGGAGGGGGTGGATGTTAATTTCTTCTTTCCTGCAGCCATGCATAGGTGGGCCTGGTCAGGATGTTTCCTGTGAGCTAAACAAAGGTATTTTAGTTTAAGCTCAGGCATAGGAGGCAGGGTTCCCGGAAATAGGCCATTATGTATACTTTAAGCTATAGGCAGCATCCCTTTAGTGACTAACTTGTAGCAAAAGCACTAAAAGACAAAGGTTAAAGTAAAAGAAACATCCAATATGGAGTCAGATGTGTTCTTCCCTCTTACAGTAAATGGAATTGTTTCTTTAATTTCTCTTTCTGATAGTTCATTGTTAGTATACAGAAATGCAACAGATTTCTATATATTAATTTTGTATCCTGCAACTTTACTGAATTTATTGATAAGCTCTAGTAGTTTTCTGGTGGCATCTTTTAAGATTTTCTGTGTATAGTATCATGTCATCTGCAAACAGTGACAGTTTTCATTCTTCCTTTGCAACTTGGATTCCTTTCTACTAGATGTAATCTTTTTTTTAAAAATAAATATATTAAATTGCAATGAAGAGTAACCCCTGCTTGCAACAACTAGAGAATGCCCACACACAGCAACGAACACAACACAGCAAAAAAAAAAATTTTTTTTAATAAATAAATTAAATAAATAAATTTTAAAAAAGGAGACCCAGGTTTCATACACTCACTCACATATCCATTGTCTTAACACATATTAAATAAATCTTACATGAATCTCTGCTCTCAGTGCTATGTACTGCTCTCAGTGCTCCTATGGTTAATATGTGGATTTTAACAATCAAGTATGTAATTAGGAAAATAACAGTGTGACAGAGAACTTTAAAGAAGATAATGATTCCTTTTCACTTTACTTTTACCTACAAGAGGTATTGAAGAGCTTCGGGTGGTAGAGAAATCACCTCCACCTCAGGACATTTTGAGAAGTTTCAAAAGAAAAGTTGAATTTGAGGTACACCTTATAAGAGAGGTAAGATTTCTTTAGGTACCAAGGGAATAAGAGTGTGTTGGTTGGAGTGAATAGAAGAAACTAAAGTGTGAATGACACATAATGATAGCAGTCATTTATTTAGTGCTTACTATTTGTCAGGTAATTTATCTCCTATAATTCTCACAATGACCTTAAATCCTCATTCAGTAAATGGGGAAACTCAAGATCAAAGATACTGAGTAATTTGCTATAGACCACACAGCTCTGAGGTAACAGAGGCTGAATTCATTCCTCAGAGCTCTCTGACTCTTGATTAAAAGAGTCACCTACCTAGATCTCTTGTTCCTGGATCACAATTCATACTAAAGAGAACTCAACTTTAAGACTCAAAAAACTATTCTAGGGAAGTCTGTAAGTGAAAAACCACATGTGCCAGTAGCTAAGCAATGTCTTGTTTCAATGCAGAAATGATATTTACAGTGAAACTGACCTTTCTTGTATGTAAGAGATTCAATACAGGATTCCATTTACTATGGCAGGATATGAAATTAACTCATGAGATTTGAACTTCCTGGTACTTTCAAACCAAGACTTAAAAAAACCCTGAAATTTACAACAAGCATGTTACAACTGGTGACTAAATGGGAGCACTGGGAGAAGTACAGTTGTAACAAAAGAGTTTAGATAACTTTTTATTACATTGGACTGTCTCCGTGCCTTAGTTCAAGGTTCTGATATTAGATTTCACTGGGGAAAAAATGAATTGAGATAACGTCAGATAAAGCAGCATATTGTGAAAATTATGCATGGGATATCCCTATGAAATGAAATATTCCCCATCACTTAAACTAGAGTTGTATTAGAAGTATAAAGGCTTCCCATAAAATACATACAATATGGTCTAGCTCATATAACTTTGATTATATTTTCATCAGTCAAAACTGATGAAATTTAATTCAAAATTTATTCAAAACTTAATTCAAACTTAATTTGGAAGGTGAAATGTAAGTGTGTGTGCAAAACTCTGGATTTAACACTGTAGTGATTATGGTAGCCTAAAAATATAGAGACCTGCAATTTAGAAAATGTTACTGTGGTTGAGGATTAAAGAAGCGAAGGAAATCCGTTGCTTTACTCTGACTCACATTTTCTACACAGGAAGCTTAAATTCATCTCATGCACACACGCGCACACACACACACTTTCAAGTAACTTTTGTATCCTACTAGGTAGATGCATGCTGGAATTAATTACTTTTGTCAGCCAAAGACAGCACCAATGAACATTCTCAAATGTTACCTTATCACACAAAAAAGACCTACAATTTTTATTATGATCTTTTTGTCTCTTTTGTAGACACTTATGATGAAATTTCATCTTTAGTGATGGCATTCACTGCAGTATTAGGAAAGGATAGTTTCTCTTTTGGAGATAAATGGTGAGTTGACATTTTTGAGTCTCACTGGATTAACACAGAACCAGCTAGGGAAGAAAAAAGTTAAAAATGAAAAGTAGAATATAAGAAGTTCAGATAAAGCTATCCTTGAGTTGACAGTTTGCTATGAAAATCCATTTCCTTAGTTCTTTTAATTTAAATAGAAATCTTTCAGTAAAGCTCACTATTTAATAAAATGGTTTTATGATATACAAAAAATGAAGATGTGATATCTAAGGGCTAATTTTTAAACTAATATGGGAAATTTTTTCTTGAATCCAATGTTATCATTAAATATAATTTAACAACTCCCTGATAATGAAAACTAAAACTAACATTGTACCAACTGTAGTTATAATGGCTTATAGAACAGGAAGATATTTCTCTTGGATATGCATATATTTTATATTGAATGAATCAAAAAGTATGTGTGTACCTGCAATCCTACACTGTAATGCACATATTCCTTTTAAAATAATGGCTTCCTGTATAATTCAGTTAATTGACATTTAAGCAGCACAAACTTTGTAAAACAAACCAGGTGCATAGCTTGTGTTTTCAGGGGATATTTAATCTCTTTTGTTTCACAACCAAATTCAGTGCTTTTCAACTTTTAGTGAGCATCAGACTCATGTGTGTGCCAGTCTAGGATTTGATTTTACTTTTCTTACAAGCTATTATATTAGTCTGTTACTTTTCCATGGATGCTGGTAGGAGACACGAGACTCCAAGTTCAGAGATAAAGGGCTTTGTTACTCACAATGTAGCAAACAGTATGTGAACATCAACAAGCGCTTCATTTCCTTGCCCCATATTCTCCAGAAGTGATGTAGAGTGCCCTGAAGGATGCCTGCACATGATCCATGTTGCTAGAATCCAGGTGACTGAAACAGAATTATGTTTCAATCTCCTAGCTTCCCTTTTGGCCAGGCTGCCACCCAGAGGGTGTACCAGTCAGGCCTACTTGAGGTTACTGGTAGGAGAAAGACACACATCATGCCCAGGAATAGTCAGGGAAGAATCCTGAATTTTCAAAATAGTTTTATATATTTCACCTCCCCTTTCCTGTGATCATTACCCAGGAGGAAGGCAAGAGGAGATCAACCCATTCTGAGATGGCCACATTCAGTGATCACACTGTTTTACCAGGAAGAGACAAGGTCGATAGAGTCAGAAATAATTTTTAGATGATTGTTTTTTAAAATGCATTCTACCTCTCAATGATGCCAGCAGCCTGAAGATGATAAGGGCCACGAATGTACATCAAATACCATGATAATCAGCCTATTTTTCAGTGGCCTTTAGGACAAAAGGCAAACCATTGTCAAACTGTAGATGGTTTGGAAAGTGGAACACGGCACAATTTAGATTTTAGAGTCATAGTTCGGTGGCCAGATTTTACTGATTGGACTGGAACAGCAACCCTACGACCAGAAAAAGTGGTGACAGTCATGAAGTACCACAGATATCCTTAAGATAGGGATCAAAGATTCCATGTAGTCAATTTGCCAGAAGGTAGAGGCAATGACTCCTGCAATGTGTCATTCCACTTGTGAGTCAGATGGGTCAACTTTTGGCAAGAGTCACAAGTTTGGCATAAAGTAATAACTTCTAGATCAGAAACAAACAATTCTTTATGAACAGTCTATGAAAGTGGAGGTATTGCCATGTCCAGTCTAATGATAAATTTAGTTAGTGATGGTGGCCATCTGATCAGCAGCTTGATTCCAGTTGGTCTCATTAGAGAATGGGCCCTTACCATAGACATCTACATGAGTAACTGACTGCCAGCTGAGATTTGTTTCCACAGTTCATGGCTCAAAAAAAAGGGTGCCTTTAATCCACCAGTCTGAGGTCTTCCAAGTGGTAGACCAGATACCTGGGATATTGGCAACAACCCAAGAATTAGTAAAAATGTGAAAAGATTCATCAAGGATAGTATTGGCCAGGGCTATTAAGACTACCTTGAGTTCTGAACACTGAGTAACCACATCCTTTGTTTACAAATATCTAGCACTAAGACTGAATACCAGTAGCGACTCAATGAACACGATTAAGTTTTTTTTTTAATTTAATTAATTTATTTATTTTTGGCTGCTTTGGGTCTTCATTGCTGCGTGTAGGCTTTCTCTGGTTGTGACGAGTGGGGGCAAGTCTTCATTGCAGTGTGCATGCTTCACAATGCGCGTGCTTCTCGTTGCGGTGGCTTCTCTTGTTGCGGAGCATGGGCTCTAGGCACGCAGGCTTCAGTAGTTGTGACACACAGGCTAAGTAGTTGTGGTGCACGGGCTTAGTTGCTCCACGGCATGTGGAATCTTCCCGGACCAGGGCTCGAACCCATGTCCCCTGCATTGGCAGGTGGATTCTTAACCACTGCACCACCAGGGAAGTCCTAAGTTTTAATTTAGCTGAGCTATCAGTAAATCAGGCCTAGAAATTTAGAAGAACATCTGTAAGTCAAAGACCCCATTGGGCCAGCACCGTTGCTTCATGAAGGCATTGGAGTTGAAGATAATATTTCCTCCAAAGGTGTAGCTGCCTGTTTCTGATGTAAGGACAAAATGCTTCTCCAGCCAATCCAGCTGTGCTCTTGAGTGTACCATTTCCATTCAACTAGTGAGGCTTGTTGGGTTCCTTCCTTGTCAGTAAGCCTGGACATCATTTTATGTGTTTATTGTCTATTTCTACTTATTTTCTATGGATTGTCTGTATTATTTCCCCACTTTTCTATTCAGTTGTTCACACCTGTATTGCTTTGTTGAAGTTTTTTTATATTGTTTTCCAATCTTTCATTGCTTGTCATTTATGGCATCTTTCACTATACAAAATTGATAATGTCTATAGAGTCAAGTCTATCATGTTATATCTAGATGCCTTCTGGGTTTGGTGCATCACCTCAAAGATACTCTTCTACTTCAATATTATTAAGACATTTCTGTATGTTTTCTTCCAAATATTGTTTGAATTTTTAGTCCATCTAGATTTCATTTTTATATATGATGATTAGTATTCAAACTTTATTTCCTTCTAAATAGTCGATATCCTAACAGCATGCATTTTATTATTCTTCCATTCCCCACTGATTTAAAATGCCTCCTAATTTTCATGCAAAAATTCCAAATATGCTGGAATATATATTCCAAATATATTTTGGACTCTTCATCTGAGTCTAAAATATTAACACAAGACTGTGGACAGGGCAGGGAAATAATTATGTGGTATTGTTTTGAAATGAATAGTAATTTTTAAAGCTATTGCCTTGTAGCTCATAATGTCATTGCATTTCTCAAATCATGCTTAAATGTGCATTTTTTTCATTTTCTTTATAATGTTACAAGGAGTATTATTAATAGAGCTTACATTAAATTTAGGAAAAGACAGAATAAAATTTAGTTTTTATAAGCAACTATTCAATAGCAAAAACAGAGTCAATCTTAAAGCATCCTAATAACTAGGATCAGTAAGAAAAAACACTGCTTCATTCTATATTCACATTTACTCCAATGTTGGAAAATCAAAGATGTGAGTGAAGCTAAAGATGATTAAGGATATGTATTTTCTTATTGTTACTTTTCTTTATTTTTGTGTCAAGACCAAAAGCTACTGAAGTCCATATAATTGGCTTTTCAGTCTTAAGTGAAGGAAATATTCAACACTTATTATATTTAATTATGGATTACAGAGGTTTCATCATCACCAAGGAGGTAACTTCTCTAACTTACATGAAATCCCCCCAATAAATCCTATATTAATTGACTATTGATATTAGATTATATTTCAAACTTAATTCCTGCTACTTGGTTCTTGAGTTTAGCCTTCAATCATGTGTATAGAATGTAGTCATTCATAGTTTAACATTGGCTATCCTAAACCATTCTAACAAGATGGAGGCTTGCTTGCCTTTCTTTTAGGATAGAGAGTGCATGCTCGGCACTCTTTGCCTAATTATGTCATTTAATTTTCACTATATTCCAGTCAATTAGATTTTGTTATTGTTCACTTTACTGATGGGGAAAACCACAGTCAAAGAGATTAAGTGATCTGCCCAATGCCAAGAGCTAACAAAGAGCAAATTTGAAATTTAAAACCTTATCTGTCGTCTTCTGAAGTCCATGATATCACTGCTGTATCATCGTTCAAATTAAGCTTCAAGGGACTAGCTTACAGGTGTACACCAATAGCTCTGAGCAATAACCCTGTGGATTGAATGAATGGGAGTGGAAAGCTTACAAAGCCAAGACACAGACATTTTCATTACTTCTGGGCACAGATCTATTAAGAAGAGTCAGAAATTTGTCATGATTTTGTTTTTAAATTCAAAGCATGTGTTCAAAATACATGTTCAAGAGTTACTTAGATCATTTCTCCCAGGCCCCCTTTTCAAGACCACTTATGTTGTTTACTGGACTATAGCTTGGCTCCTTTGTTTTCATTTATGAACATGTAAAAATCTCACGGGGACATGTTACTTCCTTCCCTTTTTCTACCCTGTTTCCTTCCACTCAGTTGCCATAGGTAAGCAATTTCTTTATACTTTCACTTCTCTTTTTAAAAAAGAAGCTAAAGCAGATACATGTATATTTTCTTATTTCAAACATTATCTCTTTAAAATACAAGCTGAGTTACTTACCTGCTTAAAACCCTCCAGTGGCTTCACCTTACTCTTGTGATAAATCCAAACTCCTTCTGTGATCTTCTAGAACCTAAATTATCTGCTATTTACTAACTCTCTGACTTCCTTTTCTAGCATTCTACCCTTGGTCATTCCACTATATCTACTTGAATACACACATACTCATCCTTGCTCATGGTCTTTGAACTTGCTAAACTCTGCCTGCAATGCTCTTTACATTGTTCACCCTCTTACATTTTTGCATTATCTGCTCAAATCTCACCTCAAAGAGGACCTCTCTGGCAACCCCATTATCATGCTCTATACCCTACCTTGCTTTGGTTGTTTTTCATAGCATTTGACACTACCCAACCTTTCATTATACATTTATTTGCTAGGTGATTGTTATCAGTACCACTCACTATAATTTAACCCGTGAGGCAAGAACATTGTATTGCTCATCATTCTATCACCTGTGCTTGCAACAGTGCCTTCAAATAGTGGGTGATCAAAAAATATTTGTTAACTGTGTTGATAAACTAATGAATCAATAGTTCCTCCATGTCTCATTTTTTCCTTATTAATCTCATGCTGCCACCCTTTTGTCTATGAGTTATGTTAAAAAAATAAAACTCTATGTTTTCTATTTCATTGTTCCACTTGTCTTCAGTATTCCCATTGAGTCTTGCTGCTTCTATTGCTTTTTAGAATTTTGCAATCATGTTTTCCCTTTCCATGCAATTATCCTTCCTGATGTCATAATTTCCCTCTTTGAGCCTGTCTTCCTCTAGCAATGTCTTCTGCCTTGCTGAAAATAAAAGATTTTCTAACATCCTACCTTCTATCTTGCAGAAACATCATTTCAAAGGATAGTTATGTCTCATTCCTCAGATTGATTCTCTTGAACTGCTGAAGCATTTCTCATCCTAGTGATTTTTTTCTCCTTGTACATCTTTACAGAGGCAGATCTGTGCTCATGCGGTCTTGTGAATTGGGATGGGTTCTCCAAAAAGACTTTGTGTATTTCTGGTAGAATCTCCCAGGTCAGGGGGCAGTTAAAGAGAGAAGGAAAATGTTTGATTTGTTGTGATTTAACTTTGCCAATTTGGACATCAAGGTGTCATATGGAAAGAATATGGAAGGAGGAAGTGTTCCTTCTAGAGGCTTTTTTACTATAGAGCAGCATCTCTTTGCTGAAGGAGGTCCTGATAAGTGTGTTGCGGGCAACTAGCTGGGCCACTTTCTCTCTAGGTTAAATGGTCACTCTTTCAGCAAGACTACTGCCCCATGAGTATGCCATGCATGGAGTAAACATACTTTTTAAAAAAATCTTTGCTCTTTTATCTATAGCTTTCTCAAGGATATTGGTAAAGTGAAATTGTTCCCCAAATATACAATAACCTACTGTGTGGACCACTTTCACCACATATTCCTGCACTTCTAGCTAAGGATGTACTAGTAGTGTCCATTTCAGATACTGAAGGAGTTCCTTGCATGTACTTTTCAGTTTCCTGGTTTACAGACTAAAATAGACTTCCTGATATTTTTATATACCTTTCCCAAGTTCAGGGAGAATCTGGAGGAGAGGTGCCAATTAAAGATTATGTTCAAGTCACCAAAGTTAGTTGCCTAATTGCTTTTATTTTAACGTTATATAAAAATAAAGAGAATGGTATAAGCAGACCTAGATACCCACCTTCCAGCTGGTTTACGTATCAAATATAATTTACCTGGTGATGGTATTTGTGTTCACATATTACAAGACTGAGAATTTTAGATCTCTTACCAACCAGGGTTCTTGGCCTCCTTAATCAATAGAAATTGATAAGAGGCCAGACAAGAAATTCAGGCGGGGCTTCCCTGGTGGTGCAGTGGTTGAGAGCCCGCCTGCCGATGCAGGGGACACGGGTTCGTGCCCCGGTCCGGGAGGATCCCACATGCCGCGGAGCGGCTGGGCCCGTGAGCCATGGCCACTGAGCCTGCGCGTCTGGAGCCTGTGCTCCGCAACGGGAGAGGCCACAGCAGTGAGAGGCCCGCGTACCGCAAAAAAAAAAGAAATTCAGGCAAGGCTTTATTGGGCCTCCTGCTGCAGGAGGGGGGAGCAAGAACAAGAAACAGGTTCCCTTGCTTGCTGGCTGTCCAAGGTGGGCAGCAGGCTGCTTCCTTATACGGACTGAGGGTAGCGGCAGGTCCAGGGGTCAGGCCGGAGGGGTGGCTTAGATGGCTTGCCTACCCCTTTGGTGGTGGTTTGTGGGCAGGGGGCATATGTGATACCCTGCTTTTGCTCCCAACACCCTTGTTTTGCTCCTGGCTCTTCAGAAGTGGCAGTTGGGTTTTTGATCTCTTTGTGTCTTTTTGTCCAAAATTTGCCCAACTGCGCATGTACGCAGTTATTTTTAGTCCCTTATAGTTTCTTTGTATTTTATTGCTTGAGGAGACATTTGTCCAGGTGCAAGCACTGGGTCACAAGTTCCAGTCCCAACCTGTCTCAGATCCATTTTCCTATACCTTGTTTGTGATAAGAATAATATGTTACCTGGATCTTGTTTCGATCCTGAACATAACAGTATCTCAGAGCCAAGAGTTGCCTTTACCAAATGAATGCTCCTAGTAATAAAAAGGAAGCAATTATTAGTGAGAAGAGTGTATAAAGAATGAATAGTAATTTTCAAAATGTTAGAGGAAATGAATTAAGTTGGTACATTCCATCTGTTTTTCCTCTTGTTCTATACTCTTACTGTGCCCTAGAAGGCTGAGGAAAGGGAATGAGATAAATTCACAGGGGGAAGTGTTTCTCAAGACCTGCTTTGTTACTTTAAATTAACCCATCCACCCATGACCCAGTGGCTAGGAGTCCTAACACAGTATGTAGATATTGCAAATCCTTTCTCAGCCATTCCACTGGGCTCCCATTACTTTACTACTATTTCATTTTCCAGTCCTGACTGATTTCTGTCCTTCTCCTCTCCTTTTAGGTTCTGGTCACACACTCTTGGCTCTCACAGTAAAACTGATTTCTCAGGTTTTGATCCCTCAGGTTGTCTGAGCATTTGGGATGTCCTCATCTTCTGGCTCCTGGTGCTAGATTTAGCTGCTTCTGTTAAATTTTTATTTCTGATTCAGAGAGCAGGGTATGGGTACATAAGGGCATAGACAAAGCCAGAATGTCTGGATTTGAAAGCTGTCTTCACATTTAGTCAGCTGAGCATCCTGGGCCAATAACTTTACCTCTCGAGTTTCCTTAACTGCAAAATGGTGACTATATAATAGTATGAACCTTATAGGCTTGTTTCAGGATAGAAATAAGATAATATTGGTGAAGTGCCTAGTACAGTGGTAGATGCATGCCAATTGTTATAACTATCTTGTAAGTAAATGAAAAATAAAATAGTCCGTTAACCCAGCCCGGCTCCTACCGGGTGAGAAGCAAACTAGATATTTCTTTGTTTCATGTTTTCAACAGAAAGCCCTAGTTATTAAGGCTAAATCATTTTCTGCTTTGGACTTATCATTTTCCAAACCAGCTGCTTTTCTCTCTGACTCTCTATGTCATGCTTCCAGAAAGCCCCAAACTTGGCACTGAACAGCAATGAAATGAATGTTTGCAGAGTTTAACATAAAATGACTTACAAACTACAAGGACTTTGCATTTAAAGGAATATAAAATTTACAGACAACATACAAACTGGACACTTCATAGGGTGTTTTCCTCAAGTGCACCTGAAAGCCAGGGCAACAGGACTGTAAATCCCCCTGTAAATAAATAAGATACCTGATTTCAAGTTGAAAGATTAACTCTACTCTTGAATAAAGCAGACACGTCTGCTTTATTCAAGAAAGTTACTTTCAGTGTTCATTTGATTCCCATGCCTCTTAAGTTTCAGCAAATAGGAACATCCAAAACACTTTTCACTTTCACACCTCATTCTCAATTAGCCTAATTCTGGACTGGATTTCAGTTTCTCTCAATTTGGAATATCTGATTGTTCCTGAATTGCTGGAACCTTACAAGATCCAGATGAGCTCGTCTGTATTGCCAAGTTTCTGTTAAGGTCAAGTTGACATTTTGGGTTTTTTCCAAGTTCAGACATTACCCCAAAATTGAAAATAGCTCTCCCTATTTCAAATTAGCTTAATTAACATTTATTAACACCTAATTCTCATTGATTCCTTTTTAAAGTTCTATCAAATATTTTAATTCTAGAAAGTTTTGCTCTCACTTGTCTTTTTTTTTTTAACATCTTTATTGGTGTATAATTGCTTTACAATGGTGTGTTAGTTTCTGCTGTATAACAAAGTGAATCAGCTATACATACACATATATCCCCGTATCTCCTCCCTCTTGCGTCTCCCTCCCACCCTCCCTATCTCACTTGTCTTTGATGAGTTTCTTTTTCCACTTGAGATTATTTAAACTTTTTTAAGATTACCTCTTGAAATACATTGATTTGAGGAATGAACATCTGTCTTTTATCATTAGTTTGTAAGGGATTATGCAAATGCTGGTTCTGTTTTCACAAAAAGGAAGAGAAAACATGTGAATCAAAAGATTCAGCAAGAGTTCTGTATAATGTAACTCTAGTCAGATGTGATGTCTTCTGAGTCAGTTACAGGAAAGAGAGGGTAGAAAGAAGGAGGAACCCAATTCTGACCTTTTGGAAAGACCTTGTATCAGGATGAACTCTAAAATGTAGAGAAATACTAAAGTAAACGTTACAATAAATTCTCCCACAATATAACAAAGAGAATCATTGATGCAATAAATGTTGGAACTTATCTGTTTACTTGATGTCCAAAAGAATCAACAATATTCTGTTTAGTGTGTGGTAAGCAAATTTGTTAAGTAACAATTCTTTCAAGTTTTAACATGAATTTTTTTGTATAAGAATTTATTTGAATCAAGCAGCTACTATGTTCTCTTGCCTTATTAATCTCTCTCCCTCCAGTTCCCAATCCATTTGCCAACATTTATGACTACTGGCATCTAGTGGGTAGAGAACGGGGATTGTGCTAAATACCCTACAATGCATGGGACGCCCTCCACAACAAAGAATTACCTAAACCCAAATGTCAACAGTGACAAAATGAAGAAGCCCTGAATTAGGTGTTTACAAATATAGTTAATCAAGAAAACAAGGTAACCATAACCAAGAACTCACGACATTTCGAGAAACTCTCCTCACCCTTTGGCAACAAAACAAGACTGACAGAAATTGCAAAATGCCATTCCAGAAATAGGACATATGTAGCCACAGTTATGTTTCCTTTCCACTCTTCTCCTTGCTTTTCCTGCTATAGGATTTTGGAGGATGGAGGTGAGGTGGTGGTTATAATGTGTTTAAAGTGTTTTGTAATCTTTAGAGAGCTATACAGATATAAGGAGCTATTGTGAAGATAAAAGCCCAGAGCACCTTTCAACAGGCTTCTTTGTTGTCTGATGCTGTTGCAGTTTGTACAGCCACTACTCCTGGCTATTTTATTTAACCTATAGGTCATTCCCTTTGAGCATAATCTGTATCCTAACTCCTTTTGCCTAGTACTGCCTCGTGGAATTTTCAGCACAAAGCATACTGAGGCAGTTTTAGCATTAAGCTCTGTTTTTCTGAAATGTTAGAGGTTGAATTTCAAATTCTATACAGATGAGTAAAACCCAGTTATTCTCCAGTAACAATATTTCCTACAGATCTATCTCCTGGCAGCTGGTAGGGCAGACAGCCATTGTTGCTTCAATCTGATCAAGTTTTTTGAAGGGTTTTTGTACCACCCAACTGTCTCCAGGCCTCTGAATCATGATTTCGCAGGAAGACTTCCCATTGCTTACTCTAGGGCTTTCAGAAACAACTTCCTTAGTAGCTCCAGATGGAACTTGAAGATCAAATAAAGCAGCAAATATTAGAGGGAATATGAACCTCTGCTTCACTGGTGGTATATGTGTGTGGGCGGGGCGGGTGAGAGAATATATTATCATCGCAGCCAGAGCAAACATCCTTACTGATTAGAAACTGGACTAATTTTAAGGCAGAAGGAATACCCCTGCAACCTGTATAAGCAGGTAATTTATGTAATGTTGACCCTAAACCCCTTAGACACAGATTTCTCTACTGTCCACATCTGTTACTTCATATCAAAAATGACCCTTATCCTAGGTGAGGAGCTATGACTCAAACCTTACCTCTGTGTTGCTAATTCTGAGAAAGAAATTTTTCATATCTGGGCCAGATTCGGGCTATTCGAATAATTATACTTCCTGGTTCTAGATTTTGGTGAGGCATTGTGGATTAGAGATCAAGAACATCTAGGAGCAGTTAAGACTGATTTATCTTTAAATGCTTTATACTTTATATATAAAGTATATAAAATGCTTTATATATATTCTCTTTCCCCAGAGAATTCCCCAGCATTCTCTGGGGAAACAGGGCTATTTGTCTTTTCTAAAAATCTAAGGCAGTATCGCTGGTGTTCCTCTCACAGAGATGGCCCCCGACCTTTCACGGAGCCAGTTCATGTGCCTTTGAAATATGACAATCCGGCTGGTCTGTTCTCCCATCTCCTAAGTCTGAGAAAAGCACTTCTTGTTTTGGAAATTCTTGGCTTCCTTAGTGTCCACTTGAAGGGGAAATACATTGATGCTTTTTTTTTTCTTTTTTTTGCAATGGATGCAGTAAATGGCTATTTAATTTCAAATTAGATTTCTTTATACTTCATAGATTCCAAACAAATGATTATACAGCTCCTGTCATTTTAGTACATTAACATAAAGCACCTTATCTTGATAATACTGAGAGAAATGCATTAGAACAAATCACAGGATAAACATCAGATTCCAAAGTGCCATGACGCCATTTTTTGAGTTGTTATACGTGGGCATAAGTTTCTTGGCTAGTCTTTTTTTTTTTTTAATACGTCTTTACTGGAGTATAATTGCTTCACAATGCTCTGTTAGTTTCTGTTGTACAACAAGGTGAATCAGCCATATGCATACATATATCCCCAAAAAGACATAAAGTTGAGAGTAGAAATGAAGTGAGGAACATTTTTCAGAAATAAATGAAATGAAATGAAATGGAAATTTAAAGTACCTGATGGGAATGCTGTGGCACAGTGTGACCTCTGTGCTTTGATGATAACTAGTACGAGTCTAGAGCAGAGGCTACAAACTCTATGCCACTAACTCCCTGTGGCCATCGATAGTTTGAATTCCTATGGGAGCATATGTATATGTATAACTGATTCACTTTGTTATAAAGCAGAAACTAACACACCATTGTAAAGCAATTATACCCCAATAAAGATGTTTAAAAAATAGTTTGAATTCCTTATATTTCCACTCCTTTTCACTTAAAATAAAATTCTTCCCAAATTAATATTCATATTTATGCTCATCTCCTTCCCTCAAATTTCAGAGAAAGTGGTAGCATTCATTCCTCCTTTACAAAGAAAATCTTTCACCTGTGTTTTCAATCCCATCCCTTCAGCCATCTCCAGGGCCTTGTTCTAATTATTCCCCATCTCCTCTACCTTCTTTTCATTTGTCTTTTTATTGAGGTACAATAACATAAAATAAGGCATCAGATTGATCATAAGTATACAAGTTGATATTTTTACATATATATCCATGTACTCAACACATTACATATATAAAACATATATGCATATTCTATATACACAACACACACACGTACACATATCCATGTAATCAACATTTCCAACACTCCAGCAGGCTTTCTCTTGCCCAAACAGCATATACAATCCCTCAAAGGAAACTACTATTCTGATCTCTATCACCATAGGTTGTTTTTGCTTTCTTCCTAATTTAATTTCAACATAATATTATATACTCTTATGCCTGCCTTCTTTTGCTCAGCTTATGTCTGTATCAGTCAGTCATGTTAGGCTGTGTAGGAATAGCCCATTCTTTTTCATTGCCCTACATAACTGCAGTGAATGGACACTTTGTGATTTATTTCTCTCTCCTACTGTTCATGAACACTACTGTTGTTTTCAGTATGAGGTTTTAGAATGAGGCTTACAAGTAATGTTGTCATGAACATTCTCATACAGGCTTTTGGTGAATACATTCACTCATTTCTTTTGTAGATCTACTCAGAATAGAATCAAAGGTTCAAAGATATATGGAGATCTATATAGATATCGATATAGCTATGTTTTGTGTGTGTGTGTGTGTCTTCCACCATGGAACAGGCCCAGACTAGCCTGCTGGATGATGAGGGACACATGGCCAAGTCATCCCCTGCCTTACCTGACATAGAGCCAACAATCAGACATGTGAAGGAGGCCATCTGGAACTAACCAGAGAAAGAAAATTTAAGATCAGATCTGAAGCCTAATAGGAGTTAGCCAGCAAGTCTCTCTGTGCCAACCAGTGCCCAATATCAAGCCAGGAACAGCCTCTCAAAGAAGGTGGGCTGGTGTCAGACGTGTAACAAGACCCTCCTCAGGAGGATAGTAGTTATGTATAATGCCTGCACTAAAAGATCGGTCCACATGCTTGTCATCTCTTGGTATTACCAATTCCTCATTTTATCCATTCAGGTGAAATATAATGGTATCTCATTGTGGTTTTAATTTGCGTTTCCCTGATGACTTTGTATGCTGAGTTTCTTTTTATATACGTTTTGGCTATCAGGATCTTTTTTTATGAAGGGCCTGTTCAAGTTTTCTGCTCATTTAAAAAAATCTGAATTGTCAGTGTCATTCTTCTAATAGTTTTAAATATAATTTGAAATTAGCTTTGTGTCAGATACATGTATTGTGAGTATCTTCTCTCAGTATATAGCCTGCATTATAATTTTGTCTTTTTAGAAACAGAAGGTTTTTTATTTTAAATGAAGTCCAGCTTACAAAACTTTTATTTTATGGTTAGTGCTTTTGTGTCCCACTTCATACATTTTCATCTACTTCAGATCACAGAGATGTATCTAGAAGCTTTATTGTCTTACTCCTCTCTTCGAAGTCTGTATCTTTTGCAATGTGTATTACGTGTTATGAAGCAGAGGTCACGATTTAGTTTTGAATATACATACCTAATTGACCCAATAAATAGGTTTCCAAAAACCATTTATTGGAAAAATGAGCTTTATGCTCCTGAATTACCTTGGGGTCTTAGTTGTGTATCAGGTGAACATGTAAACTTTGTCTGGTTCTGGAAACTCTATTCTTGTTCTATTAGTTTATTTGTTTGTCTTTGAATCAATACCACCCTGCCTTTACTTCTGTAGCTTTATAATAATTTGTGATACCTAGTAATGGAAATCTTCCAACATTGCTGTTCTTCAAGATTTCCTTGGATATTCTAGGTCCTTCGATTTCCATATAAATTTTAGAATCAGCATTTCAATTTCACACTATTGCAATGAATATATATCAAGCTGGAGAGAGCTGGGATTTTAAAACCATTGAGTCTCTTAATATATGAAGATAATACTTTCTCCATTTATTTAGATCTTCTTTGATTTCTCTCAGAAATAACATGTAGTTTTTTGGTTGAGGTCATGCACATCTTTTGTTAAAGTCATTTCTAGGTATTCGATGTTTAGATGTCTTGTAAATATTATTTGTTTTCAAATTGAATTTTCAAATTATTTATGTCTAGTATCTAAAATACATTTGATTTTTTATATTGACCTTGTATCTAGTAACATTGCAAATTACCTCATAATACTATGGTTTTGGATTTTTTTCTAAGAAAAGTACACTTTTTCTAAGTAGAATCAAGTCATCTTTAAAAAATAGTTTTAATTCTTCCTTTTCAATCTCTATAGATTTATTTATTTTCATTGTCTTACTGCACTGGATAGAACCTCCACTAGGACTTATAAAAGTTAGGCTTCTACGCTCCCACAGAGACTGGAGGACAGGGGCCCTGTCTTCAGGTGTTGATTGTAACAAAAAACACATTCATTTGGCAGCTTTGAACTTTCCCGGGCAGGCATTTTGAAGGGGATAGGGTCATGCTAGGGATAAGACTTTAGCGGCTGGAAGCCATGAGAGAGTTTAGAGAGAGTCTTTGTCACTTCTTACAAGAAATATTCATGCTTGCATCTTCACTTTTTGATTTTTTTCCTCAACCAACTATAATATGGTTTGGATTTCCATTATCCATTCAAATGATTTTTGTGGTTTTCAAAACAAAATGGACACGTTTTTGTTTTGTGACCATTCTGCCGATCTTGTCTCCTTTAGCTACCACTTCCTTCTTGAAATTTTTTTCTCCCTTGCCTACAGAAGCACATGTCTTATAATTCTTCTAGCTCTTCAAATGCTTCCTTTTTTTTTTTTTTTTTTGGTTAGTCAGGATTATACCTCTTAAAAACTAGTGTTTACAAGGGTTTCATCTTCAGCATTTGCTGAACTCCTTATCACTCTACGATAGCCTGGGCTTTCCCAGAACCTAAGCTTTAATCCCTCCTGAAGTCCAGACATATTTCCAGTCACCTGGTAGAGAGCTCCTAGCTGGGTGGATCTCTGTAAGGCTGTAATGGACATCAAGTTCTTCATTGGTACTATGTCTTTGTAATTACTTTACCTGCTTCTTAGTAGATTATTCTCTTTTCCTTCAACCAGTTCATGCCTGAACTCAATGTTCAGCAATCCAGATTTAACGCAAATATTATCTCTTGTGGGAAGCCTTCCCTAACCCTCTGAGGCTGATTTATAGTCTTTCCTTGTTTTGTCCTAGCATAACCCTTTGTTCATATTTCAATCGTATGACTTATTACAGTTATTGAAATTATTGACTTATTTTTGCTCCAACAAAATATTTGTGGTAGCTTGCCTTTATTTAACATCTCTCTTAAAACAGGATTCAATCTTTGGATGTTGAGTTAGACTAAAACCTCCTTCCAGTTCCTTGGGTGTTATGACTTTGTTAGTCCATATTTCTATCCCTAGCACCAAATTACCTGTCTTGCATTTGGAAAATGACCAATACGATATTTTTTTTTTTGCGGTACGCGGGCCTTTCACTGCCGCGGCCCCTCCCGCCGCGGAGCACAGGCTCCGGACGCGCAGGCCCAGCAGCCCACGGGCCCAGCTGCTCCGCAGCACGCGGGATCCTCCCGGACCGGGGCACTAACCCGCGTCCCCTGCATCGGCAGGTGGATTCCCAACCACTGCGCCACCAGGGAAGCCCTAATACAATATTTTTTAATGAATGGCCACTAAGTGGCCTGTGAATAGAGGAAGGTATTCAAGGTTATCTTCTCTCACCACAATCTTGCCTGAATTTTACGGTGCTGAAGTACAGAGAAACAAAAGAGGAAAGCACAGTATAGGCATCTTTAACATCACTGAATAGTAAGACTTATGAAGAAGTTTGCTAAGCACAGACTGGGACTACTGAGATCCCCCGGAAGACTCTGGTTTTCATATGGGTGACTGCCACCTACTGGACAAGATAGGGATATTTTGTTTGTATTTGGAGAATGCACATTTTTAAGTCACCGATTTCAATTTCAGCTTATCTTTATTTAATGTGCCTCATTTAGAACAGGACTCAAGCATTAGATTTTGAATTAGATTAGTGTTTCCTTTCAATTCTAAAATTTACATTTCATAAGGCCACGGTGTAAATAAAATAAATGCATTCATCCGTACGTGAATGAATCAATTAAAGAGTTATTCACTGATTTTACTAATTTGCAAGTGTTTAATGTTTTATCTTCAAGTTTCATCTTTACTTCTAATTTTAATAGCACCTAGACTTTTCTTTCTTTCTGAGACATTGTCAGAAACATGAAAATTTTAAAGAATTTTTGGTGTTGTTGTTGGGTTCTTTGGAATATCGTCCCATATGCCTAATATTTTCAGCTCAAAACTTGATTCTTCAAAGTCAACCAATATTTTGTTTCCTGGACTTCTAACTACCATCTTGACCTCATCTCCATCCTGGAATTAGTAACTAAACATTTTCTTTGTTCTCTGTCATTCAACTTCCTCCTTCTCACATGGGCTTTGCTGCTCTTCTTCTCTTTAAAATATTTTAAGGCTGACATGGCTGAAACAGAATATGCGCTAATATAACCCTTCTTTCAATTTGAATTAAATAATACTCATTTTCAATCCATTTTGTTCTTTCTTGTCATCACTGTGTCCTATTCACTTAGCAAACCTACTAGCATGTTTAACATCAATATTTATCTTTTACAACTGCACATACAGGAAAGAATTTATGAAATAAGGCAATTTTCTTTACAACAGATAAATTTGAAAAATTAAAACATATATAGTTTAAATGTCAAATATTTCCCAAATATCTTACAATTTGGAGAATAAGTTATTCATAAAGAAAAGTACAGTATTATTACAGTAATAGTGTGTAATATCTATGAAGTGATTAAGATGTGACAAGATTTCTGTTGAATGCTCAAAAGGCATCATTTCATTTAGTCTTCAAAACAAGTTTATGAAGTTAGTACTTCTAATTATTCCCATTTTACAGATGAGGTTACTGAGGCTTAGAAAAATTAAGGAATGTGTCCAAGATCACATAGCATGTTGGAAGAAAAGCTATATGCCTTGCACCTTGCTCATGCTACTAGACTTATCCAGTTTTCCAGTTAAATAAATGTGAACTTTAAACAGGCGGTAGAAGGTCATAGTGATCCTGAATGAAGATGGAACTAATGCTAACAGCTTTCAATTTATCATTTTCCATTACTCAACTGTCATTTGAAATAAGGATGTCCTAGTATTTTTTAAACTAAATCCAGTCCCCAGTTTTCTGGTTTTCCTTTGGACAGAGTGGACAGTCCATCAAATAAACTGTTGGCAAAATGGCCTTAAGATATATACTCGTCAAAAGAACAACTTGCCTCTTCAACAAGAAAATAGTGGACCCTCTTTAAAAATCCAGCTGGTAGTAGAGTACTTGGGCATTTAGGAAACAACTTCAGGTGAAAGGTAAGAATCTTCATGCAATATAAAGTGACATTTTCAGGAACCAAGATGACGGAGTAGAAGGATGTGCTATCACTCCCCCTTGCAAGAACACCAGAATCACAACTAGCTGCTGGACAATCATCGACAGGAAGACACTGGAACTCACCAAAAAAGATACCCCACATCCAAAGACAAAGGAGAAGCTACAATGAGATGGTAGGAGGGGTGCAATCACAGTTAAATCAAATCCCATAACTGCTGGGTGGGTGACTCACAGACTGGCAAACACTTATACCACAGAAGTCCACCCACTGGAGTGAAGGTTCTGAGCCCCACGTCAGGCTTCAAAACATGGGGGTCTGGCAATGGGAGGAGGAATTCTTAGAGAATCAGACTTTGAAGCCTAGTGGGAATTGATTGCAGGACTTCAACAGGACTGGGGGAAACAGAGACTCCACTCTTGGAGGAAACACACAAAGTAGTGTGTTCATCGGGATGCAGGGGAAGGAGCAGTGACCCCAGGGGAGACTGAACCAGACCTACCTGCTAGTATTGGAGGGTCTCCTGCAGAGGCAGGGGGTGGCTGTGGCTCACCGTGGGGACAAGGACACTGGCAGCAGAAGTTCTGAGAAGTACTCCTTAGCGTGAGCCCTCCCAGAGTCTGTCATTAGCACCACCACAGAGCCCAGGTAGCCTCCAGTGTTGGGTTGCCTCAGGCCAAACAACCAACAGGGAGGGAACACAGCCCCACCCATCAACAATCAAATGGATTAAAGTTTTACTGAGCTCTGCCCACCAGAGCAGCAGTCAGCTCTACCCACCACCAGTCCCAGCCATCAAGCCTCTTAGATAGCCTCATCCACCAGAGAGCAGACAGCATCAGCAAGAAGAACTACAATCCTGCAGCCTGGGGAACAAAAACCACATTCACAGAAAGACAGACAAGATGAAAAGGCAGAGGGCTACATACCAGATGAAGGAACAAGATAAAACCCCAGAAAAACAACTAAATAAGGTGGAGATAGGCAACCTTCCAGAAAAAAAATTCAGAATAATGATAGTGAAGATGATCCAGGACCGGAAAAACAATGGAGGCAAAGATCGAGAAGATGCAAGAAATGTTTAACAAAGACCTACAAGAATTAAAGAACAAACAAACAGAGATGAACAATACAATAACTGAAATGAAAACTACACTAGAAGGAATCAATAGCAGAATAACTGAGGCAGAAGAACGGATAAGTGACCTGGAAGACAGAATGGTGGAATTCACTGCTGCGGAACAGACTAAAGAAGAAAGAATGAAAAGAAATAAAGACAGCCTAAGAGACCTCTGGAACAACATTAAACGCAACGACATTCTCATTATAGGGGTCCCAGAAGGAGAAGAGAGAGAGAAAGGACCTGAGAAAATATTTGAAGAGATTATAGTCGAAAACTTCCCTAACATAGGAAAGGAAATAGCCATCCAAGTCAAGGAAGCACAGCAAGTCCCATACAGGATAAACCCAAGGAGAAACACGCTGAGACACATAGTAATCAAATTGGCAAAAAATAAAGACAAAGAAAAATTATTGAAAGCAGCAAGGGAAAAATGGCAAATAACATACAAGGGAACTCCCATAAGGTTAACAGCTGATTTCTCTAGCAGAAACTCTACAAGCCAGAAGGGAGTGGCATGATATACTTAAAGTGATAAAAGGGAAGAACCTACAACCAAGATTACTCTACCTGGCAAGGATCTCGTTCAGATTTGATGGAGAAATCAAAAGCTTTACAGACAAGCGAAAGCTAAGAGAATTCAGCACCACCAAACCAGCTCTACAATAAATGCTAAAGGAACTTCTCTAAGTGGGAAACACAAGAGAAGAAAAGGATTTACAAAAACAAACCCGTAACAATTAAGAAAATGGTAATACAAACATACATATTGATAATTACCTTAAATGCAAATGGATTAAATGCTGCAACCAAAAGATACAGGCTCACTGAATGGATAGAAAAACAAGACCCATACATATGCTGCCTACCAGAGACCCACTTCAGACCTAGGGACACATACAGACTGAAATTGAGGGGATGGAAAAAGATATTCCATGCAAATGGAAATCAAAAGAAAGCTGGAGTAGCTATACTCATATCAGATAAAATAGACTTTAAAATAAAGAATGTTACAAGAGACAAGGAAGGACACTACATAATGATCAAGGGATCAATCCAAGAAGATATAACAATTATAAATATATATGCACCCAACATAGGAGCATCTCAATACATAAGGCAACTGCTAACAGCTATAAAACAGGAAAACGACAGTAACACAGTAATAGTGGGGGACTTTAACACCTCACTTACACAAATGGACAGATCGTCCAAAATGAAAATAAAGAAACAGAAGCTTTAAATGACACAATAGACCAGATAGATTTAATTGATATTTATAGGACATTCCATCCAAAAACAGCAGATTACACTTTCTTCTCAAGTGCGCATGGAACATTCTCCACGATAGATCACATCTTGGGTTACAAGTCAAGCCTCAGTAAATTTAGGAATATTGAAATCATATCAAGCATCTTTTCTGACCACAACACTATGAGATTAGAAATGAGTTACAGGGAAAAAATCGTAAAAACCACAAACACATGGAGGCTAAACAATACGTTACTAAATAACCAAGAGATAACTGAAGAAATCAAAGAGGAAATCAAAAAATACCTAGAGACAAATGACAATGAAAACATGATGATCCAAAACCTACGGGATGCAGCAAAAGCAGTTCTAAGAGGGAAGTTTATAGCTATACAAGCCTACCTCAAGAAACAAGAAAAATCTCAAGTAAACAATCTAACCTTACACCTAAAGGAACTAGAGAAAGAAGAACAAACAAAACACAAATTTAGCAGAAGGAAAGAAATCATAAAGATCAGAGCAGAAATAAATGAAATAGAAACAAAGAAAACAATAGCAAAGATCAATAAAAGTAAAAGCTGTTTTTTTGAGAAGATAAACAAAATTGACAAACCATTAGCCAGACTCATCAAGAAAAAGAGGGAGAGGACTCAAATCAATAAAATTAGAAATGAAAAAGGAGAAGTTACAACAGACACCGCAGAAATACAAAGCATCCTAAGAGACTACTACAAGCAACTCTATGCCAATAAAATGGACAACCTGGAGGAAATGGACAAATTCTTAGAAAGGTATAACCTTCCAAGACTGAACCAGGTAGAAACAGAAAACATGAACAGACCAATCACAAGTAATGAAATTGAAAGTGTGATTAAAATTTTTCCAACAAACAAAAGTCCAGGACTGGATGGCTTCACAGGTGAATTCTATGAAACATCTAGAGAAGAGCTAACACCCATCCTTCTCAAACTCTTCCAAAACATAGCAGAGGAACGAACACTCCCAAACTCATTCTATGAGGCCACCATCACCCTGATACCAAAACCAGACAAAGATACTACAAGAAAAGAAAATTAGAGACCAATATCACTGATGAATATAGATGCAAAATTCCTCAACAAAATACTAGCAAACAGAATCCAACAACACATTAAAAGGATCATACACCATGATCAAGTGGGATTTATCCCTGGGATGCAAGGATTCTTCAACATATGCAAATCAGTCAATGTGATACACCATATTAACAAATGGAAGAATAAAAACCATATGATCATCTCAATAGATGCAGAAAAAGCTTCTGACAAAATTCAACACCCATTTATGATAAAAACTCTCCAGAAAGTGGGCATAGAGGGAACCTACCTCAACATAATAAGGGCCATATATGACCAACCCACAGCAAACATCATTCTCAAAGGTGAAAAACTGAAATGAATGGTGAAAAAATGAAAGCATTTCTTCTAAGATCAGGAAGAAAGCAAGGATGTCCACTCTCACAACTATTATTCAACATAGTTTTCGAAGTCCTAGCCACGGCAATCAGAGAAGAAAAAGAAATAAAAGGAATACAAATTGCAAAAGAAGAAATAAAACTGTCACTGTTTGCAGATGACATGATACTATACATAGAGAATCCTAAAAATGCCACCAGAAAACTACTAGAGCTAACCAATGAATTTGGTAAAGTAGCAGGATACAAAATTAATGCACAGTAATCTCTTGCATTCCTATACACTAATGATGAAAAATCTGAAAGAGAAATTATGGAAAAACTCCTATTTACCACTGCAACGAAAAGAATAAAACACCTAGGAATAAACCTACCTAGGGAGACAAAAGACCTGTATGCAGAAAACTATAAGACACTGATGAAAGAAATTAAAGATGATACCAACAGATGGAGAGATATACCATGTTCTTGGATTGGAAGAATCAATATTGTGAAAATGACTATACTACCCAAAGCAATCTACAGATTCAATGAAATCCCTTTCAAATTATCAACGGCATGTTTTACGGAACTAGAACAAATCGTCTTAAAATTTCCATGGAGACACAAAAGACCCCGAATAGCCAAAGCAGTCTTGAGGGAGAAAAACGGAGCTGGAGGAATCAGACTCCCTGATTTCAGACTATACTACAAAGCTAGAGTAATCAAGACAATATGGTACTGGCACAAAAACAGAAACATAGATCAATGGAACAAGATAGAAAGCCCAGAGATAAACCCACACACCTATGGTCAACTAATCTATGACAAAGGAGTCAAAGATATACAATGGAGAAAAGACAGTCTCTTGAATAAGTGGTGCTGGGAAAACTGGACAGATACATGTAAAAGAATGAAATTAGAACACTCCCTAACACCATACACAAAAATAAACTCAAAATGGATTTGAGACCTAAATGTAAGACCAGACACTATAAAACTCTTAGAGGAAAACATAGGAAGAACACTCTTTGACATAAATCACAGCAAGATCTTTTTTGATCCACCTCCTAGAGTAATGGAAATAAAAACAAAAATAAACAAATGGGACCTAATGAAACTTAAAAGCTTTTGCACAGCAAAGGAAACCATAAACAATACAAAAAGACAACCCTCAGAATGGGAGAAAATGTTTGCAAACGAATCAATGGACAAAGGATTAATCTCCAAAATATATAAAGAGCTCATGCAGCTCAATATTAAAGAAACAAACAACCCAATCCAAAAATGGGCAGAAGACCTAAATAGACATTTCTCCAAAGAAGACATACAGATGGCCAAGAAGCACAGGAAAAGCTGCTCAGCATCACTAATTATTAGAGAAATACAAATCAAAACTACAATGAGGTAACACCTCACACCAGTTAGAATGGGCATCATCAGAAAATCTACAAACAACAAATGCTGGAGAAGGTGTGGAGAAAAAGGAACCCTCTTGCACTGTTGGTGGGAATGTAAATTGATACAGCCACTATGGAGAACAGTATGGAGGTTCCTCTAAAAAACTAAAAATAGCATTACATATGATCCAGCAATCCCACTAATGGGCACATACCCAGAGAAAACCATAATTCAAAAAGACACATGCACACCAATGTTCATTGCAGCACTATTTACAATAGCTAGGTCATTGAAGCAACCTAAATGTCCATCAACAGACGAATGGATAAAGAATAAGTGGTACATATATACAATGGAATATTATTCAGCCATAAAAAGGAACAAAACTAAGTCATTTTTTGAGACGTGGACAGATCTAGAGACTGTCATACAGAGTGAAGTAAGTCAGAAAGAGAAAAACAAATATCGTATATTAACGCATGTATGTGGAACCTAGAAAAGTGGTACAGATGAGCCAATTTGCAGGGCAGAAGTTGAGACACAGATGTAGAGAACAGATGTGTGGACACCAAGGGGGGAAAACCGTGGTGGGGTGGGGATGGTGGTGTGCTGAATTGGGCGATTGGGATTGACATGTTTACCCTGATGTGTATAAAATTGATGACTAATAAGAACCTGCAGTATAAAAAAACAAATAAATGAAACAACTAATAGTAAACTTTCTTGGGGTTATTTGTATGGAAATATGTTAATATAAGTGTTTCAGACATTACATGAAATTTCTAAAAATCTTATATGTTCTGGTATAATGTTATAAGTCATAATTCTAGTTGTTACTTTAAAATGTATATCTCAGAAATAACTAAATTTCCTTGTCAATTGCATTATTATGAACTTTCATCAAATCTTTAACCGTGGTCATTTTTAAGTCTTTTGTCATTTACAGACAATTCTGGGTGTACTCTAATGCTTTTGCAAATATGTTCCTATAAAAGGGTTTTATCTTCAAGGAATTCAGGGAAAAGACTCTGACAAGTACAGGTTTTTGGTAACTGACTATACTGCTGAACTGAATGAATAAGCATTTTCAGAACTCTAATGGAAAACTGATGAACTCATAAAAGTGCTAACAAAAGATCAAGATGAAAAAAAATTACGTGGGACTGAGTGAACTGATGAGGATGATTATAATTTTTGTGACTTTCTGTTCGAATTAAAAAAATTGACATTTTCACATTGTATAAATTTACCCTGTAGCATGTCTTCTTTTATAAACCTGTATGATTTTATTTACTCAGAAATATTTCACGCTAATTTTTAAGTTTATTCCAAAATTAACTTTATTTTTAGTCTTCCTGAAATTTCCTTGGAAGTTCATTTTTATATATCTCAACTGGGATTTCTTCCTCAATCTTTATTAGCATCTTTATCACAAGGATAAAGATTAGTGCTTTTTTTGCAAGTTGGAAAATATTTTCCAACTATACAACATTTTCCAGTTAAACTGGTCAAATACCATCCTTCAGAGATGAAAGTAGGATCAGACTGGTTTAAACTCCATGGCAGTGAAATTAATGAGACTGTGTGTTGAATCAATGTTCCATCTATTAACCTGATCAAATCATGTTTCAACTAATTTGATCATTGATATGCTGTTTTAGGAAGACTCTAAAAAGGGTAGAAGAATAAGCAAACTATACTCTGATATTGTGGCAAAACTTGCTGCTTTTGTCTGTTATATATGGTCTGAGGAGGCAAGTCTTGATTGATTATCAGAAGCAATTCTTGAGGATACAGGTACCTCATGGTGATAGAGAAAAGGTGAATATAAAGATCTCCCTGCTTTTATGTATACTGTTTTCCTCATAATAAGATGTACTTCCCTCTTTCCATCTGCTAAACTCTTACGTGCCCTGAGATGCTAAACTGGTAATCGGTTCAGAAATATGCATGTGGTCTCCACTCTTCGATCTCTAATTCCCTTGAGGTTTCCGCAATCACTACTTTGAATTAGGGAGCTAAACCTAAGTCAACCCAGAGACCACTGGCAGTGTCTAACTCCATAGTTCTCTTATTTTTACCTTTTTTCTTGCAACCTAGAGAGTTTCCTGTTATTTTTAAAACTATTCCGGAGTTGGTAAAAACTAGACCAGGCAGTCTTCCAAAACACTGCATTTTATATCTCAGCATGAATTTAATGCCTGTTTTTCCCCTGGTTCTGATGTGACAACTACCTTTTGGATCAGTGGGTGCTTTATAGCTAGCTGTCAGTATGGGAAAGGGCCTCAGGAGAAAAGAAAGTACAGTGCCGTTTCCAAAATACTTCTCTTCTCATTCTATTTGGGGGTTAGTACATGTTGATCTGATAAGCATTTATTGACACATATTTCGAAGAGCTGAGTTAATTAGACACTTCTCAAAACTTAGGGCTAAATAGGATTTTGGATGATAATCTTTCACCTCCTAAGACCACATTTAACCTCTACAAGGCGGAGAATTATTATATTTTCTACTTCTAATTTTATAGCCTCTGTTTATGATCCAGCATAGATATTTTTCATGCATTGAAACTATATGACCATCTCAAATTTGGTTGGGGTAAGAAAGGGTAGGAAAAAAGAACTATTGATTTATCTTTTTTGGTGATCAAACACTAGTCCAACTTGATTCTTTTGTGTTACAAATCTTTTATGATCCCAATGTATCTTCTGCACTACTCACTTTGCCTTGTTTTTAGAGAAAAACAATGTCAAGAGTAATAGTCATGAAACTCAAAATTTTCTGAACACTTATGGTCTAGCTACTGTGCTAGTTGCTGAGGATTCATTGGTGAGAAAGATCCAGTCTGTATGTACGTAAAACTTAAAGTCTAAAAAACGTCTTTAGAATGTCAATTCTGATGCAAAAGAAAAAAACAACAGTATGCCAAATATAAAAAGCATTTTGGATTATCTACAGTTTGGGAATATCTTTTTTTTTTTAGTTTTGGAATATCTTAATCAGTCCACTCACCTCTAAAGCATGGATAATGAAGGGTTCTTATTTACTGAAATGCAAACAAACACACAAGCCATGATATATTAGTCAGAGTTCTCCAGAGAAACGGAACCAATAGGATATATAGATATGTATAAGAGGAGATTTATTATGGGAATCAGCTTATGCAGTTTATGGAGGCCAAGAAGTCCCATAAAATGCAATCTGCAAGCTGGAGGAGCAGGAAAGCCTGTGGTATAATTCAGTCCTAGTCCAAAGGCCCAAGAACCGGGGGAGCTGAAGATGTGGTTCCCAGTCCGAGGCTGTGAAGTCCTGAGAACCATGGGGCTGCTGGTATAAGTTACTGAGTATGAAGGTTTGAGAACCGGGAGCTCCAAAGTCAGACAGCGGGAGAAGATGGCTGTCCCAAGTCAAGAAGAGAGAGAAAATTCCTTTGCCTGTCTATCTATGAAGGCCCTCAACAGTTTGGATGATGCCTGCCCACATTAGTGAGGGTGGGTCTTCTTTATTCAGTCTACTGATTCAAATTCTAATCTCTTCCAGAAACACCCTTACAGACACGCCCAGAAATAACATTTTTCCAGCTATCTGGGCATACTTTGGCGCAGTCAAAATGACACATAAAATTAACCATCACCCATGATGACTAAAACATATTAAATGGCAATGTAATTCTATATCAAATGCAATCGATAAAGTCATAAAACAGTCTTGGTAATTAAGAATCATCAGTTCTTTGATGCCAAATACTTCTTAAGCAAAACAGGGCTGTGGGACAGTGCTTGAAGGCATTGACTCTGGAGTCAGGCTGCTTGGGATTGGATTCCGGCTTCACCACTATAATGATTGTGTAAAACACTGTGTGACTTCATCTTTCTCAGTTGTTTCAGTTTCCTCATATCTAAAGTGAGGATAATGGTAGCATCTATTTCATGACTTGCTGCAAGGATTAACTAAGGTAACAGAAGTAAAGTGCATAGCAAAGTAAGCATACACACTTTAGCCATGAACCATTATAAATGTTACTATTCATTTGACAGTTATTTACTCAGTAGAAATGTCTAGCCCGGTGGTGAGATGTTGAAGATACATGAGACAAGGCCCCAGTGTCAGTGAGCTGACTGCCAATGACTTACTTCCAGTGAGGATGGTGAGTATACAAAGAGCTATACTTCACAAGTAGATAACAAAGATGTGCAGATTGTGCTGTGGAGAGGAAGGAATAATATCCATGGGGCAGGACAGATAAAGATGAGAACACTAAAATTGTCTGTTTATTTGAAACAAGATAGTTTTTGGTCTTCTTGAAATGGAAGAATTAAATGTTTCATGGAACTCCAACTTGAGTTTTAAATCAGGGTAAATGAAATGGTGCTATAAAACCAAGTTTATTGCTATAGAATAGATTAAGAATGGAAATAAGAAACTCAAAACTTGGCAACACTATCTCATCTAGGGTCAGGAGTTATGGAGAATATTATGAGACCACGTTTACTGAAAAATATGTTTTCCAAATAGGAAAAGAATTGCACACCTGAAAATCATAGGCAAAGAATGATTCCAAAAACAGCACTAATAGTAGTGGTTTCCCTTCAAATACCAGTTTTATCTCAAGTAGCTGACAGGTCTAAACACATGCATGCAATAGGAATGGAAAAATCACTGATTTTTTTAGACTGAGGTCTTCAGCAGGCAATGAACAGTGTTTAATGCCATATGGAGGTAATTTAATGTGAATTTTGAAATAGTTGAACAAGCATCATCACAAAATATGCTAAATGGAGTTACTGATTTTGTTTCTTTCTAGTGTGATAATTTAGTTTTGCAATGGTACTGTCACCAAATGAGATTAATCACAATAATGATGCATCTTTTTGCTAAGGACATTATCATAAATCATTCACATACAGCCCAAGAGAAAAGGTTTCTAGTTAAACTTTCTAAATGTTATAAAATGGTTATAAAGCATGAGCTGTTGGAAGTAGACATTATTTTTATTTCACTTTGGGAGCATATGGCAAAATGATTATTCATTGACGCTGAAGTGATTTAGCAAATACACACACACATGCACAGACACTTGAGTATCTTAAGAGATATTGAAACTAATGATATTTATCCTACAATACCAATTTCATGTGGTTCCAATTACACTTATATGATGTTAGGTAACTCACTTAAAAATTGGGCCTCAGTATCCTTATCTATGAAACAAAAATAATAATGTCCATTTCCTAGGATTTTTATGTAGTAACATCTTAAAAATGCTCTGTAACCTAAAAGTAATTCTTCTCCTCTTCTTCCTCCTTCTTGCTCTTCTTCCTCTACTTGTCTTTCCCTTTCCTATTATTAATTAGTCATATTACCAGTTCAAATAGATATAATGTATACCCTCAGAAATACTTCATAAGCTTGCTTCAACATTATAGACCTAAAGCTACACTCAGAGAAAATTTTGCTGTGCTAAAGCTTAAGGTTCCAGTTTATTCTGTTTTCATAGACAATACTGTTTATCCTAAACATCTACATACCAATCACTATAATATAGTCTCAAGTTGACAATATACTCTCTTAGCTGAGAGCTTAGCACATCAACTTTAATTTCTTTATCTTTTAATAATTACCAATTTGAAACTATTGTGCATAAAATGTGGTCTAAAATATTCAGCTGGTAGCTGATTGTAATCACACAATGCATAGTACCTATTTTCTTCACAACAGTATTGTGGAAATTCTTAAAAATTGTGAAACTCATTTCACATTCTAAATACTATTGAAATGTTACATAATGGAGAAGTGTTGGAAATATTCTTCTCAAAATTTATATTCCAAAATACTTTAGTTTTCAAGTTTGAAACTTTTTTTTGGCACTGTTTTTCAGTTGAATATTAATTACTAATGGTAGATACAATGCTTAATTTACCCCCAAATAGTGACTGCCGGAAGGATGAGGAGAAAATTAGTTTGGCCTAAAATAAGAAAAGGATTAAAGTTTTAAATATTCCTTAGAAAAACAATATTTTAAAAATCTTTTAAGAAGATGGCAGAGTAGAAGGACATGAGCTCACCTCCTCTTATGGAAACACCAGAATCACAACTAACCGCTGAATAACCATCAACAAAAAAACACTGGAACCTACCAAAAAGATACCCTACAACCAAAGACAAAGAAGAAGCCACTGTGAGATGGTAAGAGGGGCTCAACTGTGTTAAAATCAAATCCCATACATGCCAGGTGGGCGACCCACAAACTGGAAATAATTATACCACGGAAGTTCTCACTCAGGAGTGAAAGTTCTGAGCCCCATGTCAGGCTCCCCAGCCTGGGGGTCTGGCAATGGGAAGAGGAAACACCAGAGAATCTGGCTTTGAAGGCCAGCAGGGTTTAATCGAGGAATTCCCCAGGACTGGGGGAAACGGAACCTCCAGTCTTAGAGGGCACATACAGGGTCTTGTGTGCACCAGGACCCAGGGAAAAAAGCAGTGACCTCATAAGAGACTGGGCAAGACCTACCCGCTAGTACTGGAGGGTCTGCTGCAGAGGCGGGGTGTGGCTGTGGCTCAATGCAGGGACAAAGACACTGGCAGCAGCAGTTCTGGTGAGTACTCATTGGTGTGAGCCCTTTTGGAGGCTGCATTTTCTCACTAAGAGTGGCCCCACCCAACAGCCTGTAGGTTCCAGTGCTGGGACACTACAGGCCAGACAACCAAAAGGGCAGGAACACAGCCCCACCCATCAGCAGACAGGCAGCTTAAAGTCTTTCTGGGCACACAGCTCCCTGATAAACATACCCCCTGACATGGCCCTGCCAACCAGAGGGACAAGACCCAGGTCCACCCACCAGTTGGCAGGAACCAGTCCCTCCCACCAGGAAGCCTGTACAAGCCTCTTACAGCCTCATCCACCAGGGAGCAGACAGCAGAAGCAAGAAGAACAATGACCCTGCAGCCTACAGAATGGAAACCATATTTACAGAAAGTTAGAAAAAATGAGACGGCCAGAGGAATACGTCCTAGATGAAGGAACAAGATAAAAGCCCAGAAGAACAACTAAGTGAAGTGGAGATAGGCAATTTACTTGACAAAGAATTCAGAGTAATGATAGTAAAGATGATCCAAGATCTCAGAAAAAGAATGGAGGCACAGATCGAGAAGATATGAGAAATGTTTAACAAAGACCTAGAAGAACTAAAGAACAAACAAACAGACATGAACAATACAGTAACTGAAATGAAAAATACACTAGAAGGAATCAATGGCAGAATAACTGAGGCAGAAGAATGGATAAGTGACCTGGAAGACAGAATGGTGGAATTCACAGCTGAGGAACAGAATAAAGAATAAAGAATGAAAAGAAATGAGGACAGTCTAATAGATCTCTGAGATAACATTAAACTCACCAACATTAGCATTATAGGGGTCCCAAAAGGAGAAGAGAGAGACAAAGGACCTGAGAAAATATTTGAAGAGAATATATGAAAACTTCCCTAACATAGGAAAGGAAAGAGTCACCCAAGTCCAGGAATCACAGAGAGTCCCTAACATAGGAAAGGAAAGAGTCACCCAAGTCCAGGAATCACAGAGAGTCCCAGGCAGGATAAACCCAAGGAGGAACATGGCAAGACACATAGTAATCAAACTGACAAAAATGAAAGACAAAGAAAAAATATTAAAGACAACAAGGGAAAAGCAACAAATAACATACAAGGGAAATCCCATAGGTTATCAGCTGATTTCTCAACAGAAACTCTGCAGGCCAGAAGGGAGTGGCATGATATATCTAAAGTGATGAAAGGGAAAAACCTACAACCAAGAATACTCTACCCAGCAAGGATCTCATTCAGATATGATGGAGAAATCAAAAGCTTTACAGACTAGCAAAAGCTAAGAGAATTCAGTACCCCCAGACCAGCTTTGCAACAAATGCTAAAGGAACTTCTCTAGGCAGAAAAGAAAAGGCCACAACTAGAAATAAAAAAATTATGAATGGAAAAGCTCACCAGTAAAGGCAAAATTACAGTACAGGTAGGAAATCATCTGCACACAAATATGATATCAAAACCAGCAATTGTGCAGACATAGAAAATGGACTTGAGGACACAGGGAGGGGGAAGGGTAAGCTGGGACAAAGTGAGAGAGTGGCATGAACATATATGCACTACCAAATGTAAAACAGAAAGCTAGTGGGAAGCAGCCACATAGCACAGGGAGATCAGCTCCATGCTTTGTGACCACCTAGAGGGGTGGGATAGGGAGGGTGGGAGGGAGACGCAAGAGGGAGGAGATATGGGGATACATGTATATGTATAGCTGATTCACTTTGTTATAAAGCAGAAACTAACACACCACTGTAAAACAATTATACTCCAATAAAGATGTTAAAAAACAAACAAACAAAAAACCCCAGCAATTGTGAGAACAGTAGAGCACAAATGCAGGATACTGGAAATGAATTTGAAATGAAAAGACCAGCAACCTAAAATGATCTTGTGTATATATAGACTGCTATATCAAACCTCTTGGTAACCACAAACCGAAAATCTACAATAGATACACACAAGAAAGAAAAAGGAATCCAAACACTGCACTGAAGTTAGTCATCAAATCACAAGAGAAGAGAACAAAAGAGGAAGGGAAAAAAAAACACCTACAAAAACAAATCCAAAGCAATTAACAAAATGGCAATAAGAACACACATGTCAGTAATTACCTTAAACATAAACAGATTAAATGCTCCAACCAAAAGACACAGACTGGATGAATGGATGCAAAAATAAGACCTATATATACACTGTTTACAAGACACCCACTTCAGATCTAGGGACACATACAGACTGAAAGTGAGGGAATGGAAAAATGTATTCTATGCAAATGGAAATCAAAAGAAAGCTGGAGTAGCAATACTCATATCAGACAAAATAAACATTAAAATAAATACTGTTATAAGAGACAAAGAAGGACACTACATAATGATCAAGGGAATCAATCCAAGTAGAAGATATAACAATTGTAAATATATATGCACCCAACATAAGAGCACCTCACTATATAAGGCAAACACTAAAAGCCATAAAAGGAGAAATTGACAGTAACACAATAATAGTGGGGGAGTTTAACGCCCCAATTTCATCAATGGACAGATCATCCAGACAGAAAATTAATAAGGAAACACAGGGTTTAAATGACACATTAGACAAGGAATTAATTGATATTTATAGAGCATTCTATCCAAAAGCAGCAGAATACACATTCTTCTCACTGTTTAGCCTCCATGTGCACATGGAACATTCTCCAGGATAGATCACATCTTGGGTCACAAATGAAGTCTTGGTAAATTTAAGAAAATTGAAGTCATATCAAGCATCTTTTCTGACTACAACACTATAACATTAGAAATCAATTACAAGAAAAAACTGTAAAAAACACAAACACATGGAGGCTAAACAATATGTTACTGAATAACCAATAGATCACTGAAGAAATCAAAGAGGAAATAAAAAAAAAATACCTAGAGACAAATGACAATGAAAACACAATGATCCAAAACCTATGGGACATGGAAAAAGCAGTTCTAAGTGGGAAGTTTACAGCAATACAATCTTACCTCAGGAAATAAGAAAAATCTCAAATAAAAAACCTAACCTTATACCTAAAGCAACTAGAGAAAGAAGAACAAACAAAATCTAAAGTTAGTAAAAGGAAAGAAATCACAAGGATCAGAGCAGAAATAAATGAAATAGAGATGAAGAAAACAATAGCAAAGATCAATGAAACTAAAAGCTGGTTCTTTGCAAAGATAAAATTAATAAACCATTTGCCAGACTCATCAAGAAAAAGAGGGAGAGGACTCAAATCAATAAAATTAGAAATAAAAAAGGTGGAGTTACTACTGACACCACAGAAATACAAAGGATCATAAGAGACTACGACAAGCAGCTCTATGCCAATAAAATGGACAACTTAGAAGAAATGGACAAATTTTTAGAAAGGTACAATCTCCCAAGACTGAACTAGGAAGAAACAGAAAATATGAACAGACCAATCACAAGTACTAAAATTGAAACTCTGATTTAAAAAACTCCCAACAAACAAAACTCCAGGACCAGATGGCTTCACAGGTGCATTCTATTAAACATTTAGAGAAGAGTTAGCACCTATCTTTCCGAAACTATTCCAAAAACTTGTAGAGAAAGGAACACTCCCAAACTCATTCTATGAGGCCACCATCACCCTGATACCAAAACCAGACAAAGATACCACATAAAAAGAAAAACAGACCAACATCACTGATGTACATAGATGCAAAAATTCTCAACAAAATACTACCAATCTGAATCCAACAATACACTGAAAGGATCATACACCATGATCAACTGGGATTTATCCCAGGAATGCAAGGATTTTTCAATATCCACAAATCAATCAGTGTGATACACCAGTGGTCCCCAACATTTTTGGCACCAGGGACCGATTTCGTGGAAGACAATTTTTTTACAGACCAGTAGCAGGTGGGGGGGATGGTTCAGGCGGTAATGTGAGTGATGGGGAGCTGCAGATGAAGCTTTGCTCTCTCGCTGCTCACCTCCTGCTGTGCAGCCCAGTTCTTAACAGGCAGCAGACCGGTACCGGTCCATGGCCTGGGAGTTGGGGACCCCTGTGATACACCACATTAATAACTGAAGAATAAAAACCATGTGATCATCTCAATAGATGCAGAAAAAGCTTTTGACAAAATTCAACACCCATTTATGATAAAAACTCCCCAGAAAGTGGGCATGGCAGGAACATACCTCAACATAAGGCCATATAGGACAAACCTACAGCAAACATCATACTCAACAGTGAAAAGCTGAAAGCATTTCCTAAGATCAGGAACAAGACAAGGATATCCACTCTTGCCACATTTATTCAACATAGTTTTGGAAGTCCTAGCCACAGCAATCAGAGAAGAAAAAGAAATAAAAGGAATCCAAACTGGAAAAGAAGTTAAACTGTCACTGTTTGCAAATACTATACATAGAAATCCAGAAGATGCTACCAGAAAACTACTAGAGCTCATCAATGAGTTCAGTAAAGTTGCAGGATACAAAATAAATACACAGAAATTTGCTGCATTTCTATACACTAACAGTGAAAAATCAGAAAGAGAAATTAAAGAAACAATCCCATTTACTTACCATCACATCAGAAAGAATAAAATACCTAGGAATAAACCTATGTAGTGGGGCAAAAGAACTGTACTCTGAAAACTACAAGATGCTGATGAAAGAAATTGAGGATGATACAAACAGATGGAAAGATATACCATGTTCTTGCATTGGAAGGATCCATATTGTCAAAATGACTATACTATCCAAGGCAATCTACAGATTCAATGAAATCCCTATCAACTTACCAATGCCATTTTTCACAGAACTGGAACAAAAAATCTTAAAATTTGTATGAGACATAGAGGACCCTGAATAGCCAAAGCAGTCTTGAGAAAGAAAAACAGAGCTGGAGGAATCAGGCTCCCTGACTTCAGCCTACACTAGAAAGCTACAGTCATCCAAACAGTATGGTACTCAGAGAAAAACAGAAATATAGATCAATGAAACAGGATAGAAAGCCGAAAAATAAATCCACACACCTCTGATCAATTAATCTACAACAAAGGATGCAAGGCTATACAACAGATGAGAAAAGACAGTCTCTTCAATAAATGATGCTGGGAAAACTGGACTGCTACATGTAAAAAAATGAAATTAAAACATTCTTTAACACTATACAAAAAATAAACTCAAAATGGATTAAAGTGCTAAATGTAAGACCAGATATTACAAAATTCTTAGAGCAAAATATAGGCAGAATACTTTTTGACATAAATCACAGCAATATCGCTTTTTAATCTGTCTCCTAGAGTAATGAAAACAAAAATAAACAAATGAGACCTAATTAAACTCAAATGCTTTTGCACAGCAAAGGAAACCATAAACAAAACGAAAAGACAACCCACAGAATGGGAGAAAATATTTGCAAACAATGTGACCAACAGGGATTAATCTCCAAAGTTTACAAACAGCTCACGTGGCTCAATATTAAAAACAAACCACCCAACTGAAAAATGGGCAGAAGACCTAAATAGACATTTCTCCAAAGAAGACATACAGATGGCCAAGAGGCACATGAAAAGCTGCTCAACAGCACTAATTATTAGAGAAATGCAAATCAAAACTACAATGAGGTATCACCTCACACCGGTTAGAATGGGCATCATCAGAAAATCTACAAACAACAGATGCTGGAGAGGGTGTGGAGAAAAGGGAACCCTCTTGCACTGTTGGTGGGAATGTAAATTGATACAGCCACTGTGGAGAACAATATGGAGGTTCCTTAAGAAACTAAAAATGGAGCTACCATATGATCTAGCAATCCCACTCCTGGGCATATATCTGAAGAAAAACATAATTTGAAAATATACATGCACCCCAATGCTCAATTCAGCACTATTTACAATAGCCAAGACATGGAAGCAACCTAAATATCATATGATATTACATATATGCAGAATCTAAAAAAAAATGATACAAATGAACTTATTTACAAAACAGACTCATAGACTTAGAGAACAAACTTATGGTTAGTGCGGTAAGGGTTAGGGGGAGGGATAGATTGGGAGTTTGGGTTTGACATGTACACACTGCTATATTTAAAATAGATAACAAGGACCTACTGTATAGCACAGGGAAATCTGCCAAATACTCTGTAATAACCTAAATAGGAAAAGAATTTGAAAAAGAATATATACATGTATATGTATAACTGAATCACTTTGCTGTATGCCTGAATCTAATACAACATTGTTAAGGAACTATAGTCCAATATAAAATAAAAATTTAAAAAATCTTTTAATCCGATACATGCTATATTTCATGTCTCTTTATTGAAATAAAAAGAATGGAGTTGATTTCAATACTACTCTCAAAAACATTTTAAATATCCAATGGTTGCATTTTTATGAATGAAACCTATAAATTGATTAACTGAAACCAAGTAATTGATCACACTACAAAATACTGGAACAGAGGAATTTGGTTTTCTGTGGTGTCTTGACTATTTAGTTTAACGGTCAGGATGGGCTTAAATGAGAGAGCTTGGGGTCCTTCGATAGGATAAAAACCCCTTGAAGGTGATCAAAGGTGATTACTTATTACCTGTAAGGGAAAGAGAAACACCAGTGTGTGTTTCTTCTAGCTGCTTATTATTTCCGTGCCTGTTCTCCCATGTATAATATGGTAATCATAATAGTATCTACCTACCTCATATTGGTACTGTAAAGAATATATAAGTAAAAAGTACTTAAAAGTCTTCCAGACACAAAAGGTTAAGCAGTAGTCAGAAAAGAGTTGCCAGGCAAAAAAAAAAAAGTGCTGTCTCTGTATGACTTCACATGGTTTTTAGAATAAGCTTCTTCTCACCTCCTTCACTTTACCTGTCTTCCCTTCTCTTCTGTCTCTTCTTTCTTCTCCTCTTGTGCTCTGGCCCTCCTGTAGCTATGACCATTTTATTTTTCTCTCTCACTCTCTTACTTTCTGACTCTGAATTTCATACTTTCTCTCTGAATTCCCATCCACCTGTTCTCCTCTTTCAATCTCTTTCAGTTCGTGTCTCTTCCTTTTGGATATTCAAAGACTTTTAAAAATAAAAATTCTTCTTGACCATCAGTGAATCTGATGGTCACTAGAGGGGTAGACCTTGAAGTATGAATGTTGACAGAAGAGGGTCCTCCAGAGAGATGCCCTCAGTGTTGTAAGGGGGGGCCTCTTCTGTGTGGGTAAAGGGGTCACAGTGAAGCCACCAGGGCTGCCCCAAGAGGAAAAGCATTGAGATCATAGGTTCCTATGACACAGGGTGCCTGTGCATTCAGTAAATACCTTTATCCTGACTATATGGGGTGCTGGTTATAGGTCCAGTACCAGCTCTGTTCATCACTGATCGACTCATCATGCTATGGCAAGGAGCCAACATACAAATGAGTTTGTATCTTTCTCGATTGAGCATCGCAAAGCTGAACTGAAAGCTTTAGGCAGGTTGGGATCCAATTGTTTTATTGTGTCCCACTTTTCTCCTTAAAATACATCACGGTTTCTTTTTTTTAACCAAATAAGTTTGAATCTTACATACCATTGGCTAAAATTTGTTAAAAATATACTCTGTGCATCAGGCTCTATAACAAGCACTTTAAAGATACCATCATATGTGATCTTTCCACAGTTCTAAGAGGTATTATTTTTATTTTACACATAAAGAAACTGACACTCAGAGGATTTATGTAATTTGCCCAAATTTATACAGGAAAAAAGTGTCACAGTACGGATTTAAACCCAAGCAGTCTGCTTCCATAGCTCAGATTCTTAATCATTATAGATGGATAGAGGGAACAAAGTTTGTGTGGCTGCAGTTACTTGCTTCCCTGCAAGAGGTACAGAGTTGGATCTTCAATAGGATTTCTATTTAGTTAGAAAATGTAGAGATATTGAGTAGATCTATGCTGTGAACTTTGAAAGGCACAAACATTTGTGCATGTATCTTTCTTATTTGTACAAAACATTAATTCAACTAGATTCTCTTTTAATCTTTGTTTTCTTATCTAAATTGACCTCAGCATACGTACTTAGTTTTTGTCAGAATGTGTATACAAATAGCACTTAAAAAGCAATCGATTGATGAGAGCTCCCATTATATTCTGAGCTGTATTAATTTTTAATGTACCAAATGCAGGCAAGTTCCTGGACAATGCTGAATCATCTCACATCCTGTGGTTCATCGTCAAGGATGTCATGATCTTACCAGACAGTAAACCAATTCTCTGGAGAATGACCACCTTGGAGGGCCAATGTAAGCCATGACTAATGAGGTCATTATAGAAAAGGCAAGCGTTATTTTAGGATAGGAAAGCCCTTTTCTCTTCCGTGTTTGTTTTGGGCTTTGATTTTAAGTGTTCTGTTTATTTTCAAGCACAGAGTAGCACAATTTTATTCATGTGTTATCTGAACATTGAATAGATTGTAAGATCAAAAAGACCTCTGGTCATGTAAGAAATATCCTTGGAGGGAAACAGAAAATGGGAATCACTCCCAACATTTCTAAATTATAGACAAGGGTCAAGTACCTATACACTTTTTACTGTCAGGTTTGTATGTTTCATTTCCCCGCTAACCCTCCTGAGGAAATCAGTGGCACTGACAATGGAAAATTCTGTTTTATCAGTTTTACATACGTGAAAGCAATCTATTTGAATAGAAGAGATATTGGGAAACGGGGCTCTATTTCAGAATAGACTTGGATTTACAGACGTTTTATCGCCCTTCAGAGGCTGTGAGTCCTTTAATTCTTTGGTAAAACTGGAGTCACCATAGAGATACAACACAAAAAAATTGACTGAGAAAATTAACAGTAGCTCACATTTTTGAAAACTATACATTAAAATTCCTTTTTATATCTGACTTTGAATGTGTATTTCACCTCACTGTAAAATGTTATAAAATTTTGTAATAAGTAGTCAATAATTAATTAATAAGGCAGAAACCTGTAAAATGTGAATTACAATGAAGTGTTATATAAAAATATAATGCTAAAAATTAGATACGAATTTGTAAACCAAAAGTGAGGTGGATTGGAGATCAAAAAAGTAGAAATTTTAACAATTCACTATACCACAAGAAAATTATATTATTTGGGGGTACATCATGACTACCAATTTGTCCCAATATTTTTCTCTCTCTCTCCCTCCTCATTCCTCCCCTCCGCCACACTCCCTCTCTCTCTCTCTCATTCCATTTCTCTCAATGAGAACATTTATATTTATAGATAATGAATGTTTGAAAGTACTCATTATGAGAAAAGGAAGAGAGAGCCAGATTTTAAAGGGGTGGCTTTCTTTTTCCTAGGCTTAATTCTTCATTATTCAATTAGCTGTGCTTGCAAAATTGAATGAGAAAACAGTTTTACCTGAAACTAATTAATTGCACGTCCTTTAATTTGAATGTTCAAATCATCTAATTCAACAATTATCATACGCATGTAAAAAGGGAGCTTTAGAAAAGATGTCTTTGAAAACCTACTTCACAGTCTTTTCTGTTCATTTCTGATCCTTGCACAAAGAGAAAATACTATTAATTGAGCCATTTTTGTGACACAAAATAGCTTCCTTTATGACAGAAAGACTAACATTGTATTTGTAAAAGCTACAAGGCTTTTAGAAAATTAGTCATTATATAAAGAAGAGTCATTAGTTGTATTTCATTTATGACATAAGTAAAATATTCTATGGTTGATATTAAATGTAATCTTACTGGATCCTTGTGAGTCTAGAATTAATATTTAAAATATTTGTATTTCTGTTTACTCCTTCTTGTTATATACCAAGTATGTTATCTGATTTGAAATAATACATAAAATTTCAGAGGCACATTGGAATATTTATAACCCTTCAAACCATTCGACTGGATGTGTTTTTATCTTGAATGTGTGAAATGTCTTGCTCCTTACCTAATAGTAATTGGTATCTCTTAGCATTGAAACAACAAATTTAACAGCCAATAGATGGCACTGGAAGTATTCAGAACATACGCTTTATCTTTTCCATTCCATTGAATATGATTATTTCTGAAAGTAAATGACAGTTTTTAAATTTAAAGTAAAAACATAGGCATATTCAGAATGTCCATGGTGAAGAAACTCAAATATTTAGTTGTTGTATTCCTGTTGAAAATTTTAGCACCCTAACAATATGAAACAATGCCTCTTTCTCTACCATGCTGTAACTTATCAGTGTGTCATTCAAAGATATTTTACCACCACCCGCTAGGATTTCTGGGGAAGTCTGTGTGCTCATTCGGTATGTGTGATATCTGCAGAGATTTCATTTTTGGTACTGTGTTACTGCTTATTTTGACCCTGGTAGGGTGAGGATTACTGAGAAATGTAATTAAGTCTTTTCATTACTGGTCCTCACCTGGATCTTTCTAAAGCCAACTTCACAAGTAACCTTTTCATTCTCTGTAGTAAACAAGCCCACAAAATATTCAATGAATCACGCATTGTAAAAGAGAAAGTGCGTGACAGCACTTCAGCACAGACTGCAGTGAACAGAGTAATCCATTTATAGGATGGGACTAATTTCCCTCTAAAATTGGCTAACAACGGACTTGATTAGGTAAATTTGGTACAAAAAGATCCCATGTGGAGTTCAACAAAAATGCCACATACATAGGAAGCCAAACTAGCACTATATCTGTTTTGTTAAGTGAGATCCAGTGTCTATGCCCTAATCTTTGCCTTTTTTTTTTTTTTTTTCAGTTACATCGAGTGTCTCACAAAGCCAGGTGATATTTTCAGGGAAGTGTTATCAGCATGATGCAGCACCAAACATTACAGCTATTCCATCTTCATATTATATCCCACCACTTTTTCAAAGCTCTGTCTTAGGGACTTCCTGGTGGCTCAGTGGTTGAGAATCCGCCTGCCAATGCAGGGGACACGGGTTCGATCCCTGGTCCGGGAAGATCCCACATGCCGTGGAACAACTAAGCCCATGTGCCAAAACTACTGAGCCTGCGCTCTAGAGCCTGTGAGCCACAACTGCTGAGCCTGCGGACCACAACTACTGAAGCCTGCGTGCCTAGAGCCCCTGCTCCGCAACAAGAAAAGCCACCGCATGAGAAGCCTGTGCACCACAACGAAGAGTAGCCCCCACTTGCCGCAACTAGAGAAAGCCCACGCGCAGCCACAAAGACCCAACACGGCCAAAAATAAATAAATAAATAGATAGATAAATTTATTAAAAAATAAAAAATAAATTAAAAAAAATATATGGCATTAATTTCCAAAATGTTTAAAAAAAAAAAGTTGTCTTAAAACTATTGAAGAGGGCTTCCCTGGTGGCGCAGTGGTTGAGAGTCCGCCTGCCGATGCAGGGGGCACGGGTTCGTGCCCCGTTCTGGGAAGATCCCACATGCCGCAGAGCGGCTGGGCCCGTGAGCCATGGCCGCTGAGCCTGCGCGTCCGGAGCCTGTGCTCCGCAATGGGAGAAGCCACAAAAGTGAGAGGCCCGCATACCGCAAACAAAACAAAACAAAACAAAACTATTGAAGAAGCTCTTGCTTTCATCTAAAACAAACATAAATCATTGCTTTATGAAAATTCAGCACCTAGTGAAACTTACACATAGCTAGAGAAAGACCACCTTTCAATCCATTTGCTTACGCATAATAAAACATTTGTTGTTAACGTGCTGATATTCTGTTAATACTAATACTGTTTCTTTTATGTGAGACATCACCATGAAATAAATGGATACATATATTTATATTGATATGCATATTTCATGATCATTATGTATTTCATGTATGTACATATGAAGTAAGGCAATGTGTCTGGAGGGCCTAATACAGTACCTGGTTATTTTTAGAGTACCTACTAAAATAGGTTGCAGGACAGACAATCAGCTGAAATAATGTGTTGCCTATTCAAATACTAAATATATATTTTTAGCAATAATGTTTGTACACCTCCCTTCACTTTACTAAAACCATTCATCTTTAATGTCAGGCTTTAAGAAATTCTCTAGATATTATTTCTCATAGGAATATTTAGTGCCTTAGAAATCCTTGCATAAATGTGATATTCCCCTAACTTCTTATAACCACACTAGCTTTATGTATTATACAACGAGTAAGAGAATTTTTTAATTCTTCCCAAGAAGATTAGATACATTTTCATGAGTTCTGTGACACGTGCAGCTGAACTAAGGCAATTCTTTAATGTGCCTAAGGATGTTTGAAGTTCATATATAAAGCAGGGGACACATAAAGGAAGTGTCCACAAGTGACACTCAGAGACTTCTGGAATTCTATAAGGGGAAATTCATATAGAATACTGCACTGTGACCTGCAGATACTTTAATCTTCAATAATACAACAGTGTGACTTTGAAGCTTGGGCGTCTAGAATGACAACATTCATCTTGATGTCTGCATTTTAGTCTCAATGATATTTCCTTCCTTCTAAAATCATTAGGTTCTCCTTTTAAACAAAGAAACAGATCACAACTACTCTCTTGTTTTTCAAATTAGGTAAAAATTTTAGAGCAAAGAGTGTGGAACTGTATTAAAGTTTAAGAGTGAATATTCAGCTGTTATGCTGCAAGGTTGTAAGATGTTTGTTGCATATGAATGAATGAATGAATAGGTGCACTATATTATCCACACAACTTTGTGCCAAATTTGGTAACAGGAAGTGACTCAAACTAAGAGGATCTAGGAAATTTGACTGGGAATGTTTAATTCAGTTTACAACAACAAAATAAATGTCAAAATAAAGCTACAAGTTGTCTTCATAGCCCAGGAGAAAACATATAAATCAGAGATTCTTCCTGTCTGTGTTTTCATGGACTCAACCTAATGTTTGATGAGCTCTAAGTTTAGTCAGGAAGCCAACAAATTATAGGGGGTGACTTTGGGCAAGTAAGTTACCTAGGCTCTCGAGCCCTCAGCCATCTTATTAGCATAATAATCTTACCACCTCATAGGGATGTTTTGAGAATTGTATTTAAAAATGCATGTACCGAAGTGAAATGGTGCAACTACTGTTGATTAACAGTCTGGCAATATCTAGTAAGTTAAACATAGTTAGACATATGACTCAACAATTCTACTCTTAAGAATTTACCCCAAATAATTGAAAACAGGTGTTCAAATAAAAACTTGTATACAAGTGTTCACAGCAGCATTATTCACAATAGTCCAAAGAATGGGAACAAGCCAAACGTCCATCAACCAATGAGTAAGTAAACAAAATGTGGCATATACAGACAAAGGAATATTGTTCAGGCATAAAAAGAACTGGAGTATTAATACCTACTATAACATAGATAAGCCTTGAAAACTTGCTAAGTGAAAGAAACCAGGTCACATATTACATGATCTCATATAGGGGAAATATCCATAATTAGTAAATCCATAGAGACAGAAAGCAGATTAGCAGTTTGCAGGGACTGGGAGGAGAGAGCAGTAAGGAGTAGCAGCTTATGGGCATGGAGTTGCCATGTGAGGTAGTGAAAAGGTTCAGGAACTAGATAATCATGGTTGTTTCACAACATTTTGAATGTATTTAGTGCCACTGAGTTGCACATTTTAAGTTCTGTGCATTTTACAATTATAAAAAATAAAAATAGAAAAAAATGTATATGTTAAAAGTTCTGAGCTCTCAACATTGAGCAATGGACACAGTTTTGAGCTTGCCATGGTTCTTTGTGATGCGCTGCATGTGTGGAGACTAAGAATCGTTCAAGAGAATATTGATAAAAGACTCTAGCCTGGTGAAACCACAATGATGCTATAGCTCTGAGTCTTAATTTTACATCAACTGATTAGCCAAAGCTGCATTGTGAAGAGTTCGATGTCTAGTCTGGTAGAGTTTTGTAGTTGTTGATAATATTTCTAATAATAATAAGTCTACTGTGACAGAAAAGACATTTTTTCCATTATGGTTGCTCACATGAAAAGTGCTCTTTAAGAATCATGCACAGGATCCACTTAAGTTAGAATTAAAGATAACAAAGAGCTAATTTAACCCAACTACTTAAATTTTTAGATGAGAAAACCATGACCCAGAATAGTCAAATAACTTACCTAAGATTACTGAATGGGGATATGTGACATTTTGATGCTACCTAGCACTTTTTTTTTTTTTTTTTTTGCGGTACATGGGCCTCTCACTGTTGAGAGCACAGGCTCCGGACGCGCAGGCTCAGCGGCCATGGCTCACGGGCCCAGCCACTCCGCGGCATGTGGGATCTTCCCAGACCGGGGCACGAACCCGCGTCCCCTGCATCGGGCAGGCGGACTCTCAACCACTGTGCCACCAGGGAAGCCCCCAACACTCTTTATATATGTATTTTTGTATTAAGTTAATTTCAATAGATTAAGGTAAGATATACCTATCCTGATTAGGAAAATCTCAAGTATATTGTGTTAGATTGTTTATGTGAATCTATGCATGCACAAGTATGCATGTGTTCAGTGCCTGTAATGCGGTGAGGGAGGAAAGGAGGTGTGGAAAGAGGTATGAATAAGACACAATTCCTGCCCTCAAAACACGTTTTTTGCCTTAGAAGCAGTTAAATAAAGAAAACTTATTTTGATTTCTGTATAAGCAGCTTTGATTAATATTTGCTTAAACACTGAAATGGAGAAAGTGTCATCATATGAAAAATTCACTTGCCTTCTGTGCAACTTAGCAGTTCTTTTATCCATACCTAATTGACTTCCTACTAAATTTCCCACCAAACTAATTTCAGATTCCCTCTAATCTTCTCAAACGGTCTGATCAACCCCTGTTTTTCTTTCCTACAAGCAGACAACCCTGCATTGACTTAATTATTGAGATTAAGGTCATCAGATAAGAGCTCCCTGAACTATCTTTCCCTTGTGACAAAATTGTCTCTGAATTATTACCCATGTGTTTCTATAGTTCTTTTTCCCTAAGAAGCGTCCTTTCTGAACTAAGTTTTCTCTGCAAATAACATTCCTGTGCTGTTATTCTACATTTCCTCCTCCCGATCCGTACGTGATTTCTCTGCCTTCCTCTGCCCTGCTCCGAGTTACTGGAGACTAGCCCCTTCAGACTAACTCACTCAGCCACTCACACGCTCTGATTTTCAGTTCGGTTTGGGAAATGGCAAGCAGTGAAAGGAAATTAGAGAGTGGGAGGAAGAAGATACCAGGAGATTTATTCCCCTACACCTGTCTTTTGCTTAGCTCCTATGGGTAACCCTCTTCCTCTGCTTCAGCTCTCACTTGGACTTGGCTAAACCATTCATCCCCCAAACCCCGGACCCCCTCAGGCCAAGAGGTTGTAAAGACTTCCTGCTTTACAAGTCCCTGGGTGCTTCACCCATCCTTCTGTTCCTTTAATCCTGTTCACATCTCTGTAGATGCTCCATCCCTTTCAAGTAAACCCTGGTGAACATGCCATTTGAATCTGGGTGGCACCCTGAATGTGAATGATCCAAGCTTCTTTCATCTTCTCTAGGTCCAAGCTGCAACCCTCTTTCTCTTTTTACCTTGCTCAGTTTTACATTTTTTGCTTTCACTGACTAGTGAATATGTTCAAATATTATCACTATTGGGACCCTCTCCCTCATCCTTCTGACTCTTTCAACCCTATCTTCAAAGAGTTGTCTGGAAACATTAAACTGTGGTATCTGCTTATCCAACTGTTTTAATATAATTACATCTTATTTTTTACTAATAAGAAAGATAAGAAAACATAAATGCTCAGTTTAACAAACTGATGGAGGACAAACACCCTGTAACCCCCAATGAGGTCTAGACATGGAACACAGCAGGTCCCTACAAGTTTCCTACAGAGACCTTCCTGATAATATCCCCCTTCCTACTTCCTCCATTAATAACTATCCTGAATTTTATAGTATTTACTTCCCTTCCTTACTTTAGAGTTTTACTAGCTAAATGTATGTCAGAAAGAAAAGGTTAACTTTGTTGATTTTGAATTTTATATAAATGAAATCATACAGTACTTTTCTTAACTGTATTAATTTCTTTCCCTTAACATTATGTTTTTAAGATTCATAAATGTTTTTGTATGCATCTGCAGTTTATTTTCACTGCTGTTTAGCACTTAATCATATGAATATAATTTATTTTACAGATGTTGGACATTTTGGTCGTTTGTAGCTTTGAACTATGAATCTTCTAGTACATGTACCCTAGTGAACACATGCAAGCATTTCTATGGGTGCCCATGAATTAGGCTGTGTCATATTATGTCTGTCTTTCAGATCCACTAAATATGGCCAATTGTTTCCAGAGTGATCTTAACAGTTTACACTTCCACCAGCAAATTGTGAAAATCCCTGTTGATCTATATGCTTGTCAACACTTGCTATTATCACACTATTGAATTTTTGCCATTCTTCTCATCAGTGAGTTATATCTTATTGTGATTTTAGTTTGCGTTTATTTCTATGTTTACTAGTAAGATTGAGCATTTTTTGAAGTGCTTTTTAAGAATTTTGCACATTTTTCCTCATTTTGCCTTTTTCCTATTGCATTTTAAGAATTTTTAATATATTCTGAATATGAGATTTCATTCACTGATTACATTGATTAAAGTTATCTAACTTTTTCCTATTTGTAGGTTGCACAGTGGAAAGTATTTAAAATTGGTAGTCCCCATCCAACTTCCTACTTCTATTTCTTCTGGGTAGATTATGGATACTATTTTTATATCCTTTACTCTTTAAGTAACATCCTTTGGTGAACGTGAGTTCTTAATTTTAATGTAGTCCATTTATCAGTCTTTCTATTTTGCCTAATTCTTTTTGTATCTTGCTTAATAAATCAACCTCTATGCCCAAACTCCTAAAGATTATATTGAAAGACTACCAATATTTACCAATATATTGAGAGTTGTCCCTTGGTATTGGCAGGGGATTGGTTCCAGGACCCCACAAGGATACCAGTATCCACAGATGCTCAAGTCCCTTATATAAAATAGCTTAGTACCCTCAGCCGTCCATACATGCAGGTACCACATCCACAGATTCAATCAACTGCAGATCCTGTGGATACAAAGGGCCAGCTGTATTCTAGAAATTTTATTTGGTGCTTTTCACATTTAGGTCTGTAATTCACCTGGAATTGTGTGTGTGTGTGTGTGTGTGTGTGTGTGTGTGTGTGTGTTCGCACATATGTGTATTAGGTGATATAAGGGTTCATTTAATTTTGTGTTTTATTTATGGATAACTAGTTTTTTCAACAATATTTTTTGCAAAGATCTCTATGTACCTCAAAGTTTTACCAAACTAGCATTACTAAAAATCAAATGTTCATATTTGTGTGGTCTGTTTCTGAGCTTCTATTCTGTTTCATTCATATCTTTGTCCTTTCACTTGTTCTCAATTACTGTATATGTATAATTAGTATGATATTTGTAAAGCAAGTCCTGTAACCTTGACCTTTTTCTTCAAGTTGTTTTAGACACTTTGGGCCTTCGTATTTCCACACAAATTTTAGAATTTCCTTTCAAGTTCTTAAAAAAAAAAAGTATTTGGTATGTTGATTATAATTGCAATAAATCCAATAAATCTATATATAAATTTGGAGACAGTTGATACAATTCTAATATTCAATTGTTCAACTCAACATGAAAATATGAAACACTTTGTGAATTTGTATATTAGCCTTGCACAGTGTCATGCTAGTCCCTCTATTGTAATATAGACTATTATGAAATGAAATTGGAGAGTCAGCATAGAGGGGTTAGAAGAATAGGAGGTTGTAGTCAAAAAATGGGATACTTGAATTTGAGCTTTCAGAGGTGATTTGTGATGATGAAAATCAGAGGTATAACCAGGGGAGTGGGTAGCTGAAGGAAGGTGGAAGAAATCATGATTGGAGACGAGAAGTCTGAGCTACTGAGGATCTGGATCTGGGCTCCAGGTACCATTTTCAAGTTGAAGAATAAGGATAATGGAAGGACCTACCACTAAGTACCGTTGTATGGTTTAAATGAAATAATCCTTATAAAACACTAAAAATAATGTGTGGTATCTTATAAGTGCTCCCTAAATATCTGCTACCTAAAAATCTTTTTTAGGAAATTCCTCTTCTATAATTAAGGATTTTTCTCTGAGAGAACTTCCTAAGCCTATGTGTACTATTCACATTTAGGTTTTCTCTTTTGACGCTAAGCTGGGCAGCTTTTGGAAATAGGGCAAATGAGATACAGGTATGTGAACTGTATGTTTTAAAATACGTATTTAGGGAAAAAAGAAAAAAGGGATAAAATTAGATATAGCTTCTGCAGTTATTTGTGAAGTAAGTATGCAGTCTGTGTATAGCCTACTTTGGTCAACCATAAATAGCATTAGTTAAAAAAAATATTAAACTAAAACTATAAAAGTTACATAGTGAATCATTTAATTTTTCAATATATTGCAAAATACCTTTTTGGATGCAGTGTTCTAAAATAAGCATAACCTGTGTAAACATAACAGTACTAGTGTTTATGCTTCAAGTGATTTGTTCTTTCTAAAAAAAAACAAAAATCAAAACTCCAACTCCTCTGAACACACCAATAAAAAGACTAATAATAAACAGCTGATTTGATTTCACTTCACAGTAACTCTCTTCTAAACATTCTGATCCCAGGTAAGATTAACATATAATTCATGCAGTGCAGTTCTTAGAATGATGATCTAAAAGATAGACATGCTGATTAAATGTGTACACCATAACAGCCTACAGCCTTCTCAGAAGCATCCCATTTATAGTGTAAATTTAGTACACCTTCAGAAAAGCCCTGAAGAGTTATAGAGAAAGATGGACATCCTAAGTTGCAGCAGTGAAAAAAGAAAAAAAAACAGAGAAGGGAAGGATATAAAAATAGTATCCATAATCTACCCAGGAGAGATACAAGTAGGAAGTTGGATGAAGGCCATCAACTTAAAATCCTTTCCACTGCACAAATAGAAAAATCTTAGAGCCACGTGTCTTAAAGCACATAACTTAAACCTCCCTAGCTATTCCCCAGCTCACCGGAGGTGGGGGAAATAACCTCTGTGAAAATTGTCAAATCAGGAACCAATTTGTGGAAATTAATGCAAATATTTTGGGATTAAAATCTCCAGGAGGAAGCAGGCATGACAAATTTGGTGGTAACAATTTCCTGGTGTACATGCTTAATAGCATGGATTTTTCTTCCTGACTGCATTCAGGAGACTGCCTCTGAAGGATATAGTAGCCCTGCCCTTGGTATCTACTAGGACCTTTCCGTGTAACTGGAAGGAGGAAGTAACTGTAAATGTCCTTCTCACCCACAAGTGCATTAATATCAGACTGCCAGCTGCACTGCTGTCAATTCACTGACAAGGGCATGTTTGAGCCTTATTTAAATATGTAATGGCTTTCTTTGTTACCTATTTCTTAGAGCTTTCAGATTGGTGAGTAGCATGTGACTAAATGTTTGACCCTTGTCTGAGTTACCCAGACATTCCCAGTCCCTTCTGACATTGTTTCTTATTCATTCACTCATTCACCAAATCTCTACTAGGCACCGCCAATGTGCTAGGCACTAAGTTCCATGTAAGGTATGTTGATGAATAAAATAGACGTTCTCCATGATTTTACAGAATTAATAGTTTGGGGATAATTATTCAGTTCCTGTAGCTTTTCTCTTCTCTCATCCTCCCTAGTAGTATGTTCCATAGCACTTATTACCACTTGGCAAAAATACATTTTTCAGTAAATTGTGTTAAATCAGGGCAGTCAAAATAAGAGATCATAAAGGGCATTTGGAGCTCAGAAATTAAAGTTGCTGGAAGAAAGTTTAAGTTACTTTTCTGGAGCTAGTGTTTAGCTCCTTCCTTCCTTTCCTCCCTCCCTCCCTCCAACCCTCCCTTCCTTCCATCATTCTCCAATGCTTGGAAACTGCTACTGCTGTGACTGCAAGAAAACTCCCAAGGGAATGGCCATCTGCTCTGTATTAGGGATGTTAACGCTGTTCTCCATTAGTATAGAGGACCATGTGCTGACTGTGTGCTCAGAGAGGGAAAACCAAACAGAAGTCAGCATGATTAGGAGTTATTAAGTTACTGTTAGGAGAAGATATTCTCGTTATTTTGCTACTTGCCACATGCATCCGATAGCAAGAGTCCAAGTACCTATAATTTATTCTTCCAATGACCCTTAATATGACTTTGGGTTTGTTAATCTTTTAATATTTACTGACTGTATTTTAAAACAAATTCATTTTAGTTAAGCAAGAAACTTTCGTGAATACAGAAAAATTGCAAGATAGTGATTTTATCTGTGGAATATGTGAGTTATTTTGTCTTTGGAATGAATTTATTGATATGGTCTTCTGACTGTACTATTATATGTTACACTCAGTTCTAATACATTTTTTAAAATGAAAAATGATTTAATTGGCTGTCCTTTGTAGTTGTCTATCTGAATATATATAAATATAAAATGAGCTAATATCAATTTATATCTATTAAATTATCTGGTTTTGATTAAAAAAATACAGCTTATGCTGCATTGAACCAGATGATACAATCTCTAAATGAAGATGAATTTTTAAAAATAAAGATGTAGGGAATTCCCTGGTGGCACAGTGGTTAAGAATCTGCCTGCCAATGTTGGGGACACAGTTTCGATCCCTGGTCTAGGAAGATCCCACATGCCGTGGAGCAACTAAGCCCGTGCGCCACAACTACTGAGCCTGCTCTCTAGAGCCCGCGAGCCACAACTACTGAAGCCCTTGTGCCTAGAGCCCATGCTCCGCAAAAAGAGAAGCCACCACAATGAGAAGCCTACGCACCACAACCAAGACCCAACACAACCAAAAATTTTTTTAAAATTAAAAAAAAGAAAAAGAACGTGAAAAGGTAATAGAAGGCTAAGAAAAATGGTGATCCTACACCCACGGACCTGTCCCTGTGATGTGTGGCCTATCCCTGCATGAACATCTACACCCTGGGTGGTTACAGAGCAAGATTAGACCTGAAGGTGAACCAAGTTCAGGTAAGTTTGGAAAAGAAGAGAGTACTCTCTAGAGAGTTTGAGAATGTAAGGTAGTTTATTTACTATGTAAAAGCCCCAGACATGCAGAGGAAAGAGTAGGAATAAAGGGAAACAGAGAAATAGAACAAATTAATTTGTAGATGAGAATTTGTGAAAGATTGAGGAATAAAACAGCTTATACTTTCACAGAACTGAAAATGAGTGGGGTGTGAGGCACAGTGGGAATATCTAGTTTCAACTTTTCAAACAGAAGTCTATCTCACATTAGGCCCTCTATAAATATTTATTTCATGAATGAATACTGTCAATTCAATTGTAATGTCAATCCAGACAGTGGAAGGGCAGCCCCTCATGAATGGGATTGGTTCTCTTATAAAAGAGATGCCAGAGAGCTCCCTTATTCCTTCCACCTTGTGAGGACACAGGGAGAACATGACAATCTATGATCCAGGAAGGGGTGTCATCATATACCTAATATGCCGGCCTTGATCTTGGACTTCCCAGCCTCCAGAACTGTGAGAAATAAATTTTTGTTGCTTATAAACCACCCAGTCTATGGACTGAGACAGTCATTACCACAAAGAATTAATTTCTACCAAATGCATTGTCCTCTTTTGTGCCTTTTCCTCTTCACCTTGCTGAGTCAGCAGAGAAAAAACGGGGTGGGGGAGCCCCTATTTCTCAAATGAGATTAAATTCCCTAGAGAAGATTCCTTAAATACCTGTTGTTCACTACGAATAAAAGACTAGGTAGCAAAGGATCTTGGTTTTAATCTCAGCACCCTCAAATTTATTATTCTAGTCAATCAAACCAAGTAGCCTCTCTGAGCTTCAGTTTGCCCATCTCCAAAATAGGAATAGGACTTCCCTGGTGGCACAGTGGTTAAGAATCCGCCTGCCAATGCAGGGGACACGGGTTCAAGCCCTGGTCTGGGAAGATCCCACACGCTGCAGAGCAAGTAAGCCCGTGAGCCACTACTACTGAGCCCACATGCCACAACTGCTGAAGCCCACATGCCTAGAGCCCATGCTCCACAACAAGAGAAACCACCGCAATGAGAAGCCTGAGCACTGCAACAAAGAGAAGCCCCCACTTGCCCCAACTAGAGAAAGCCCGAGTGCAGCAACGAAGACCCAACGCAGTCAAAAATTAAAAATAAATAAATTTATTAAAAAAAATAATAGAATAAAATAGGAACAATTATGACCTTTAGTTATTTGTAGATATTTGAGAGCTTGTCATGAACTGTTAATTTGAATACATAGATGGAAGATGGTACTGTATTTCTTCAATTGATAATATATTTTTCTCAAAGTGGCAATTGAAAAAGTTAACACACCATAGAAAATACCTCCTTGCAATATCTCATGGGGTTATTGTAGAGGTGAAAAAATCAGGTTTAGTTTTCCTAAGTGTTGAAATGTAATGTGATTTTACTATGTAGATGAGCTTTCTGAGAATTAGCTAATACTGCCAAAGTAGTCAAGTTTTCCTTCTATACGCCACCCCTCAAGATCAAGCCATGCTCCTTTCAGAGAGACCATATCTTCCACCAGAGAATTTTTTCCAAACCAAGAGAAGAATACTAGTAATACCATTAATGACAATTAAAAAATAGCTGTGATACTAATAGTCAACAGTTATATAAAACTTTCTGTGTCAAGCACTATTCTTAGCATTTTACAGCATCTTACAATGTTGTTTGGGCCACTAGTCAAAAGTTGTGATGAATAATAATATGATAATAACAAGAGTTAAACAGATAGCATTTATGTGCCAAGCACCATTCTAAACACTTTAATTCATTCAAACTTTATAAGAAAGCTTTAACATAAAAACTAGCACTATCTCAACTTTACATGTGAAGAAACTGAGGCACAGAAAGGCTAACTGACTTTCCACTGGGACACAGACAGCAAATGGTAGAGCTAGTATTCTAACCAAAGCTGGACAATTCCAGAGTATATGCCCTTAGCCATGAATGCGAGAAACCAGTCCCTTAGACCTGGACCCTGGTAGATAGTCAGGAACTGCTCCTGGATCCAGAACACTATTTTACTTTAAGGAAGCCAAATTTTATCTTTTGATAATTTAATTTCTATCATTTTGTTTCCTTTAAATGTAAGTTAATTTTGCATTTAAACTGTCCTAAGTTGGCTGCAATGTTATATAGTACATATATGTCCAGAAATTATTTCATAACATATTTTTAAAACCAAAATTAATATTGAGAAAAGGTACATTTTTATTAGATGATCTTCAAATATGGGTGTCTATGGATTGAATAAATAATTACAAATTTATCATGTGGGAGTCCATACTGTTTTGTACTATAAAGATAAGACTTTGCTCAAAAACACTGAAAGGCCATTCATATATACCTCAACACTCAGATCTCTGATTTACTCTTTAATTAATAACTTAAAATATTTTGTAAATATGAATGGGGTATCCACTCCTCTACTTCAGAGTTGTGAGAAACTACAATTTGAACAAGTCCTTATTCAACTGCTTATAATCTATTAAATAGTAATCACATGGTTCAACTTAATAAAATCATGTGTACTAAAATGTAAATTCCCTATGGGCAGGGTATTTTGTTGTTGTTTTTGCTTTGTTTTCTATTACATACTCAGGAACACCTAAAATAGTGCTTTGACATAGTAAATAATTTTTTTTATTTGTGGAATAAATGTAAATAATGAATTTTTTAGAGACTTTTTTAAGAGCATGGCTTTTTAGAGACTTTTTAAGAGCAGATTTGGGTTTCCAATAAAATTAAGAGGAAGGTACTTTGCCCATATACGCCCAGCCCCAACATATGCATAGACTCCCCCACTATCAACATTTCCCACTAGAGTTTATATTTGTTTTAATTGATGACCCTACGTCACAATCACCTAAAGTCCACAGTTTACATTAGGGTTCACTCTTGCCTTTGTATATTTATGAGTTTGGACAAATATATAATGACATGTATTCATCATGATAGTACCATACAGAATATTTTTACTGCCCTAAAAATCCTTGTGCTCACCTATTCATCTCTCCCTTCCCCAAACCCCTAGGAACCACTGATCTTTTCTACTGTCACCATAGTTTTGCCTTTTCCAGATGTTATACAGTTGTAATCATACAATATGTAACCTTTCCAGATTGACCTCTTTCACTTAGTAATGTATACTTAAGGTTCTTTTATGCCTTTTTCTGGCTTGATAGCTCATTTCTTTTTTTAGTCCTGAATAATATTCCAGTGTCTGGATGTGTCACAGTTTATTTATACATTCACCTGCTGAAGGACACCTTGATTGCTTCTAAGTTTTGGCAATTATCAGTAAAGCTGATGTAGACATTCATATGCAGATTTTAGTGTGAACATAAATTTTCAACTCCTTTGGGTAAATACCAAGGAGCATGATTGCTGGAACATATGGTATCAGTATGTTTCATTTTTAAGAAACCACCAAAAAGTCTTCCAAAGTGACTGTACCATTTCATGTTCTTGTCAGCAATAAATGGAAGTTCCTGTTGCTCCATATCCTCACCAGTATGTGGCAGTGTCAGTGTTCCAGAGTTTGGCCATTCTACTAGGTATGTAGTGGTATTTCATTGTTGTTTTAATTTACATTTCCTTGATGACATATGATGTGGAACACCTTTTAACATGCTTATTTGTCATCTATTTTGGGGCTTTTTTTTTTTTTTTTTTTCCGTACATGGGCCTCTCACTGTTGCAGCCTCTCCCATTGCAGAGCACAGGCTTTGGACGCGCAGGCTCAGCGGCCATGGCTCACGGGCCCAGCCGCTACGCGGCATGTGGGATCTTCCCGGACCGGGGAACGAACTCGTGTCCCCTGCATCGGCAGGTGGACTCTCAACCACTGCACCACCAGGGAAGCCCAGGGCTATTTTTGAATTAGGTTATCTTCTTATTTTTGAGTTTTAAGAGTTATTTGTATATTTTGGATAACAGTCATTTATCAGATATGTCTTTTGCAAATATTTTCTCCCAGTCTCTGCCTTGTCTTCTAATTCTCTTGGTATTGTCTTTCACACAGAAGTGTTTAGTTTTAATGAAGTCCAGCTCATCAATTATTTCTTCCACGTCTTTCATGTCATGTCTTGTGTTGTATCTAAAAACAAAAAATCACTATATCCAAGGTCATCTAGATTTATTCTATGTTATATTCTAGCAATTTTATAGTTTTACCTTTTACGTTTAGGTCTATGATCCATTTTGAGTTTAATTTTGTGAACGATGTAATGTCTGTGTCTAGAGTCATTTTTTGCAGGTGGATGTCCAGTTGTTCCAGCACCATTTGTTGAAGAGACTGTCTTTGCTCCATTGTTAAAGATCAGTTGACTATATTTATTGGTCTATTTCTTCAATATCTATTCTGTTCCATTAATCTAGTGATCTATTCTTTTTCCAATACCTCACTGTCTTGATTACTATAGATTTAAAGTGAGGGAGCATCAGTCCTCCACCTCTGTTCTTCAATATTGTGTTGGCTACTCTGGGTCTTTTACCTCTCCATGCAAACTTTACAATTAGTTTGTCAATATCTAAAAAAAAATGATTTTGTAGGTTTTTGATTGGGATTTTATTAAATCTATAGATCAAGTTGAGAAAAACTGATGTCTTGACAATATTGAGTCTTCCTATCCATGAACATGGACTATCTCTCCACTTATTTAGTTTTTCTTTGATTTCATTTATCAGTTTTATAGTTTTCCTCATATAGATCTTGTATATATTTTGTTAGATCTATACATAAGTATTTCATTTTGAGGGATGCTACTGTAAATGGTATTATGTTTTTAACTGCAAATTCCACTTGTTTGTTGTTAGTATATGGGAAAACAATTGACTTTTGTATATTAACTTTGTATCCTGCAACCTTGCTATAATTGCTTATTAGTTCCAGGAGGTTTTTTGTCAATTCTTTTGAATTTTCTACAGATGATCATGTCACCTGCAAACAAAGACAGCTTTATGTCTTCCTTACCAATCTGTATGCCTTTTATTTTATTTTTTGCCATATTGCATTAGCAAGGATTTCCAGTACAACATTGAAAAGGAGTGGTGAGAGAGAACATCCTTGTCTTGTACCTGATATTTGTGGGAAAGACTGGAGTTTCACACCATTTAGTTTAATAATAGCTGTAGGTTTCTTGTAGATAGTCTTTACTACGTTGCAAAAGTCTCCCTCTATCAGCTTAGATTTTTTTTGAGCACTTGCTATATATCAGCCACTGAGTTCAGCACTTTATGTGTACTGTTTCACTTCAGTCCTATGAATTTTGTAATATTATCTACCTTTTACAGTTACTTAGACATGTTCAATCACTTTTCAAAAGTGATAGAGCTAGTAAATTGATCTAATTTGACAAACAATACCTTCTTCACATCACAGCAGTCACTGTGTCTGCTCTTACCTCATAGTTCTTTATTTTCTGCTTTTTTCTGTGTCCTCCCACTAGAATATTAAAAAATATGATAGCAGGGACTTCTCTGGCTTTTTCACCATTTAATCCCCAGTGTCCAAAACAGTGTCTGGTCCATAAATAGTTGCTAAATGAATAAATAAATTAGCAAATTGCATCTGAGTGCAGGTATTCAATTCTGGTGCATAACTCTTAATTATTTTATACTACTTGTGAAACTGAAACATGAAAGAGTCTTACTGAATACCCTCACCCTACGGACCAAACTTGATCAGGTGATAGTGTTTTTTCCTAAGTGTCTATGGCTAAAAGTATGGGGAAAGGTGGATGGGTCCATACTGTGGAGCCACAATCCTGGGTTTGACAATATAGAATTACACCCAATGACTGGTATCACTGATTAAACCAGACTGTAAGAATTGAAACACAGAAGAAAAACCTGAAATTAAAAAAAAAATCTCTTTATATATTTACAAACTAGTTTAAACCAAAGAACAAAGAGACTTTTGCTGTTAATCTAAACTTGTTGGCTGCTGTATATCATTATTACTCTTGAGATTGTCCTATTATTTCAAAATTGTGAGCTATATTAAGTTAAAATTAGTACGGGGATTTGAGTCTCTGTATTTCCCAGCTGGATTTCTTTTAACCTGAATAATTTGTATGTATACACTCAGGGTTTTGATTTTGCAATTTTAATGCCAGTTACAAAACAGTCAGGTTACAGCACTAAGTTAATTAGTAGAAACCACAGAAGTATTCCAACAACAGGGCCTTGGTGGCATTCCAAAGAAATCAAAGGCAAAGGTATAATGTTTGGTTCGATTCAAGCTGTATGGCTATTTAGAGTAAGTTCATTCTATACTACTTGCCTAAGGTCAGTCCAGGAATCTCCCCATTTGTGTTTCCAGGATGATACCTTACTACCAAAATTAGCTATCTACTCTGTGCAATTGCTGATACTGTACAGATAAGTTTGTTTAGAGCTGGTTCCAAAGCAAAGAGATTCAAGAAATCATCCTTATTAGTTTTTCAAAGTAATACATGCCCTGAAAGATATATGTGGGAGAAAAAAAGCATTAATAAAACTGGAAAATATAACTCATATTATTATTATTATATTTTGGCGGTACGCGGGCCTCTCACTGTTGTGGCCTCTACCGTTGCGGAGCACAGGCTCCAGACGCGCAGGCTCAGCAGCCATGGCTCACGGGCCCAGCCGCTCCGCGGCATGCGGGATCTTCCCGGACCGGGGCACAAACCCGCATCCCCTGCATCGGCAGGCGGACTTCCAACCACTGCGCCACCAGGGAAGCCCATAACTCATATTATTTATGTGTATCCCCAGACAGTTATCCACGGGAAAAGTTTGAAAAACTTAAAATTTATGATATTTAAAAAAAAAAAACCCTCAGTTTCTTCACTCAGCAAGCCAAAGAGGACATTTTCATTTCCCACCATAGTAAATGCCAATTACTAAGGACTTATTTGCCAATAACTTAGTCATGTGATTTCTAATCCTCCTTACAAACATACAAATAGCAATAATTTGGCCCATTCTTAACAGGAAACTAATGTATTTGCCTAGAGTCACATTACTAGGTTTGGAAGACTGCTTTGTGGGACTCCAAGGCATATACTCTAAAATATAGAGTGAATAGCTTGTGATTACTAAAGTATATGGGGTTTTTTTCCTAATAAGGTCTGCTTCTGGGTCACCTGAAAGATCTGCTAACGAGTGTCTTTTAATGATGATAAGCTTCATGTCTAGTCTATCATTTGGGATGTTTTTCTGCAAAGAAACACGTATTCTCTTTTTATACTTGTTAAGCTATATTTTAGTCTATATCTTTCTTTCAATAGTCACATTAGGAGAGAATGAAGAAATCGAAATCATCTTTCATGAAGAAGTAAAATACAACTATATCCAATAGATTGGAGAGGGGAGTGTGGATTATTCTGTTACCAGCAGAGCCAGTTCTTCTATTCACTCAGGATATTCAGTGCATACTATGAAGCAGATGCTATGCCAGGAAAGAATATTGATGATCTAACATGAGCTGTCTCATCAAGAGACCTCCATAACCCTATGAAAGTAAAGCTTCATATTTTCAGGTAAAATTGGAGAAACAGCATTCATTTCAACATTTAAATAAGTATCTATTATCTTGCAAAGTACAATGGCCTGGGGTAGTAAAGTTTTCATAGTCTTTGGAGCCAGACAGACCCAAGATCCAATCTATCTGTTACTCTTTCTTTTATAAGGTCAACTGAGATAAATTGTTTAACTGCCCTAGGTCTCCATAATCATAAAACTGAGATCATAGAACTCATTAAATGAGATAGTGTGTGATAAAATCTGGCACGTAATCGATGCTATCATTATTATAACTGAGACACAACCTTAGGCAAATTCTAGTTAAACTTTCTAAATTTTTGGCAAAGAACGTGAGAACCAAAGACTTGCTTGGTGGCATTTCAAAGTTACAAAATAAGGCCGAGACATCATGGTCTACTGCCCATAACTCCTGATGTCTATTAGTTCAATGCTGAGTATTTTATACTTTAAAAAAACATCTGATGGAGATAGTATGCCTTTAACGAGGGTTAGGTTCTGGTTTCTCCCTCCCTCCTTCCTTCCCTATCCCCCTCTGCCTCCTTCCCCTAACCTTCCTCTCTCCCTCATAGTGTTATTCAGTAAATTGAAAGTTGTATCAGAATATACCAAAGGAATGTGAGTACTAGAGTGATTTTTTTACTTGACAAACAAATGAATGGCTCACAGAGAAGTAGCTGGAATTAGCTTGCCTCAAAAGTTTGTAACTCCTGCCTTTTTAATCTGCCTTCTCGATTTCATACTAACAAGCATACCATTAACAGAGCGGTAATTCACAGGCACACATTATCACTTAGATCTTTCTTCTGCTTCACAACCTGGGAATGGCAGTCAGCTGATGTTAAAGGACTCTGGATCATTTGAAAATATCTATATAACCTTGATCTCTCCTGTCTCAGGGAGATATTATCACTCTACTGGCCCTGAATGAACACTCAGTTTCTGAGACAGCTTGACTCCTAGGGATGTGGGGAGGTCATTGCACTTGGGGAGTCATTCTTTCAGAACGAAATCATCTTATCCTCAGACTTCTTTCTTACTTTCGTCATTTAGGAAGCAGAAACCCTGACACTTCCACAACAGAGTCTATTAGGTGCTGCCATTTCTGTAGATGTCATTAAATACATCCTTTCCTTTTTGGATTTCCTTCTGACAGTCCTGATCCATATCATTTTTCCCTTGTAATTATTCACATCAACGATTCAAACCAGGCTCATCATGCCATAATACATTTTGTTGCAACATGATATGATGAAAAGTGATGTTCCAAAATTCTGAATCAATACACTGCATCCAGACTTGATTGTTAAAATTGAATTGAATACTAAGGCTACTTTTTCATCTAAAATGCTAATATAAATGGAGGCTCCAATGAACAGTAATGTTGCCAGGTCAGAAAAATTTTTTCTGTATATAATAATCCTTTTTGATAGTTATTTAGGACAAATATCAAGGTAAAATTAAAACCCATATTTCAGATGTGTACAAGTCTCTTTATAATCTACTCATTTTAAAAAGACTATGATAAAGAGACATTAACATATGTTGCTTTATAGTGTTTATGATTATTGGGGGACAATTAAGTTAGCTTTTTCATATACTTCTTAGAAATTTTGGAAAAATACATTCCAATGATTAAAAGAAAAAAAATGGAGAGAAGAAAATAGTTTTAAGAAGCCTTATATTTAGATGAATGGCACACCATGGTTACAAAGCAAAGATAATTCATTTTTACACCCATCCTAATACTCACACATCAAGTGATTTGGCACCCCACAGGCCACCCACCTGTAAAATACATTTCTCCATTATATCTGGAAGCTCTGCCCCATTTTATTTGCTACAGAACTATAGAATTATTTCTTAGGGAAACTCTTCAGTCTGAGTTCAATAATACACATAGTGTGCAAAAAAGTCATGAAAGAGTAATCACATTATATTAAGTCAAAAGATAAAAAATAAGTTCTACCTATTGACATAATAGAATGCTATAATGCAAGTAGCATAGTGAATGGAAAATAGCCTGGATTTTAAAACTCAACTCTGCCACTAAGAGTTTGGTGACCTAGGAAAAATTACCTAACTCCTCTCAATATAATTTTTATTTTTAAAAATGAGAACAAAAAACAATCGCTTTTATCCCAACTATATTATACTATATGCTTTTAGATTGTACCATTAAGGACAGAACATTGTTTCTCAGGACTTGTAGCAGATAAACTGAGGAATTCAGCAACCATTCTTTGACTTTGGCATGCAGGGGTCCCACATCCTCATTCTCTAAATTCAGCCCAGTGTATAAGCAGTGGCTGTAGGGGTCTGGGTAACGTGGCATCAATTTACATCCTTAGCATGTCATCTGGTTTCCTTATTGTCTTTTTTTTTCCATTTTCTTCTCTTATTAGTACCCTCTCTATTCAAAGATTTGTTTTTTAGAAAAGAGAAATACAAAAGTAGTTAAAGGTAGCTTATCTCACTGAGGGGAGACTTCAGTGGTATACATAACAAAGAATACAGATATATATTATAATATATTATATTACATATAATATTATATATTATAATGTATAATATATTTTGTATATTAGATAATATATATTGTAATATATTATATATATTACATATTATATAATATTATATTATATAATTAGTCCAGGAAAGTCACTAAAGAAGTAAACTACAACAATGACAAAATGCAGAGAAAATCGTGGGGTGATGTCTGATTATTATAATTGCCACATTATTTTATTTAAAGTATTCAATTTGCAATAAAAATATGAGACACACAAAATATGGTCCATACATAATATAAAAAGCAGTCGGGCTTCCCTGGTGGCGCAGTGGTTGAGAGTCCGCCTGCCGATGCAGGGGACACGGGTTCGTGCCCCGGTCCGGGAAGGTCCCACATGCCGCGGAGTGGCTGGGCCCGTGAGTCATGGCCGCTGAGCCTGCGCGTCCGGAGCCTGTGCTCCGCAACGGGAGAGGCCACAACAGTGACAGGCCCGCGTACCGCAAAAAAAAAAAAGCAGTCAAAGAAACTGTGCATAAAGAAACCCAAACATTAGATTTACTAGACAAATACTTCAAATCAGCCATTTTAGGTATGTTCAAAGAACATACCTTCAAAGAAGGAAAATATGTCTAAAGAATTACAGAAAAGTATGAAAATGATGTCTTCAAATGAAGAATATCAATAAATATACAGAGATTATTAAAAAAAGAGAACCAAATAGAAATTCTGAATAACAAATAAAGCATTTACTAGAGGCACTCAAAATCAGCTTTGAACTGGCAGAAGAAAGAATAAGGGAATTTGAAGATAGGTCAATTGCAATTGTCCAATCTGAGGAAACAAAAAGTAAAAGAATAAAGAAAATTAACAGGATCTCAGAGACCTATAGGACAACATCAATTGTACCAACATATACAAATTGGGATCCTTAGAAAAAGAGAAAAGGAACGGAAAAAACAATAATTAAGTAAATAATGGCCAAAATCTTCCCAAATTTGATGAAAAGTATTAATCTGCACAACCAAGAAGCTCAACAAACTCCAGTAGGATAATTAGGAACATCACTGTCAAATTGTTGAGAACCAAATCCAAAGAGAATCTTAAAAGCAATGAGAGTAAAAGCTAATCATCATGTACAAGGAAACCTCAATAAGAATAGCAACTGACTTCTCAACAGAAACCATGGAGAATAGAAGGCAGCAGGATGACATCTTCTAAGTACTAAAAGAAAAAACAAAAAACTATGAAAGAGCAATTCTATATCCAGCAAAACTGTCCTTCAAAAATGGAGATATTAAGACATTCCCAGATAGACAACAGACCTGCCCTAGAAGAAATACCAAAGGGAGTCCTTCAAAATCAAAGAACAGTAGAGAAAACCTCAAATCTACACAATAATGGCACAAAGGACTGGGAGGATATGGAAATATAAAGGAACAAACTTTTTGTACACTGTTGAAATCAAGTTGGTATTCATCTGAACTAAATTGTTTTAAGATATTAATTGTAATTTCCAGGTAAACTATTGTGATAATAACTCATAAAAATTAGTAAAAGAAACAAGATTTCTGCTTCTAGGAAGATGGAGTAAGCACGTTTTCCTTATTTCTTTCACTAAATACAACCAAGAACTCTGGACATTATATATAAACAAACATAAGAAGACTCTGAAAAGTGAAGAGAAGAAGGAAGATCAGCTAGGGACCTTGGGGCCCAAGAACAATATGGTAGAGAGTTCTCTGTGTTTTCTTTTTGCCCCCTGTATCCTAGACTTGGAGTTGAACATGTCGACAACCTAGAAATACCAATGGGTGCAGATTATAAACAACGATAACAACAGCCTGCTCTCTCTAGCCACAAGAAAGGGAAGCCTAGCAAGATAGGAAACTTATAGACAATAACTGCTTTACTCCAGCCAAACAGAAAAAAACTACAGAAAAATCTATGGCTACATTCCCATCCATATCAGGAAAAGCTGAGTGTGGCACTTAGACTTCCACTCTTGTGAGCCTGTAAGGAGGTGCCCTACCACCCCTGGTGGGATGGTATCAAAGAAGGCCAAGTAAGACGTAAGGACTTTCATTCCCACTGGATGGCAACGAAGCCCATCACCAGAGAGGCTAGTGGAGATTGAACTTTTACATCTACTCAGCATTAAAAAAGTGCCCTACCCACTCCCCACTGGAGTGGTGTCAGGAGAGCCTAGTGGGGATAATGTCTTTCACCATCACCCAGTGGTTATAAGGCCACCCCCACCATAGTATCAATGGCAATCACATGGAGAGATCTAACAATAATAATGACACTCCCGTTGAGGGTCAGTGGAGGCTGAGCAGAGAATCTGGACTCTTATCTCTACCTGGCAATAATGAAGCAGCCCCTCTCCTTCCACTGTAGGAGTGGTGTCACAGAAAGGCAGCTAACACAGAAGATTTAAATAAGATTCAGAGTCTCATACATATTATGAACATGTCCTCGTTTAAATAAAAAATTGCTCATGATCAAGGACCAAGAAAATCTCAAAATTAATGAAAAATGATAATCAATTGATGGCAGCACCAAGAAAAAGGAGACGTTAGAATGATCTTCCGAGGATTTTAAAGCAGCCATGGTATAAATACTTCAACAGGTAATTGCAAACATGCTTGAAACAAAGTAAAAATTAAAATGCCTCAAGAAAAGATTAGAAAGTCCCGGTAAAGAAAGAAAAGATATAGAGAGCCAAGTGGATATTTTATAAGAGAAAAATATGATAACCATAATTTTAAAGACTTATGTGCTCAGTGGCAAAATGGAAGGCCGAGGAGAAAAATCAGGAACTGCAAAATGAACAATAAAAATTACCCAGCCTGAAAAACAGAGAGAAACTAAACTAAACAAAAAAATAAGAAACAGTTAACAGAGCCTCAGAGACATGTTGAGACTATAACAAAAGATCTAACATTTGTATCATTGGAGCTCTGAAAGTAGAGGAGAAAGAGGTCAGGGCTAAAAAAGTCCTCAAAAAAGTAATGGCTGAAACCACCCCAAATTTGGCGGAAAAAAAAGCATAAACCTACAGATTCAAGAAGCTGAGCAACCCCAAAAGGATAAGCCCAAAGAACTACATGCTAAGACACATCTTAATCAAACTTCTAAAAACTAAAGATAAATTAAAAACTCTGAAAGCAGCCATTGAAAAATGACACCTTACCTATAGGGAAAAAATAATTAAAATTATAACAGGACTCTTACCAGAAATCATGAAGGCCAGGAAAACGTGGCACTACATTTTCTAAGTCCTGAAAGAAAAGAACTATCAACCTAGAATCCTATGCTAGGAGAAATACACTTCAGAAATGACGGGGGAATCAAGACATTCTCAGATGAAGGAAAGCTAATAGAATTTGTCACCAGCTGACTTACCTTAAATAAATGGTCAAAGGATGTCGTTTTCAATAGAAAGAAAACAATAGAAGAAGAAACTCTAGAAGACTGGGAAGGAAGAGAGAACGTGTCAAGGAAAACTATGGGTAAGTAAATAGGCTTTCCTGTTGAGTTTTCTAAATTATGTTTGGCATTTGAGGAAACATTATAGTACTATTGTACTTCTAAATATATGTAGAGAAAATATTTAAGATATTATATATATTACAAACATGGGAGGATAAAGAGACATAAAGGGGAGGTAAGGTTTCTACAAATCACTTGAACTAATATATACCTAAAGATACCACTAAAAAGCTATATAAGCTCAAAAACATTATAGACAAATGAAAATGGAATTATCTTTTAGAGATATTCAAGCAGTATACAGGAAGGCAGGAAAAAGAAAACAGGGAGATGAAGAAATGGGAAAAACAAATGATAAACACAAACTACAACGGCAGACAAGTTTAACATATTAATACTTATAGTATTTGAAAGAAACACAGGAAATTTACTTTTATGTGAAAATTAAGCAACACACTCTTAAATAACTAATTATATAAACTAGATGAAATTGAAGAACATAAACTTCCAAAAGGGACTCATGAAGAAATAGAAAATCTGAGTAGATTGATAATAAGAGATTGAATCAGTAATTTAAAACTTCCCACAAAGAGAAGCCCAGGCCCTGATGGCTTCATGGTGAATTCTACCAAACATTTAAAGGAAACAACACCAATTCTTCACAAACTCTTCCAAAATAGAAGAGCACGAAACACATTTCAACTCATTCTGAGTCCAGTATTACTCTGATACCAGAGTGGACCAAAGCATTACAGAAAACTACAGACCAAATCTAACACCTATTTAAGATAAAAAACACTCAACGCTATGGAATAGAATGGAACTTTCATAACTTGATATAAATTATCTACAAAAAAGCCACAACTAGCATCACACTTAGTGGTGAGAGGCTGAATGCTTTCCCCATAAGATCAGGAACAAGACAAGGATTTCTACTCTTATCACTTCTATTTAACATTATACTGGGGCTTCTAACCAGGTCAATGAGTCAAGGAAATTAAAGAATACAGATTTGAAATAAAGAAAGCAAACTCTATTTAAAGATTCCGTAATCTTGAATGTAGAAAATCATAAGTAATACAAAAAATCTATTAGAGTTAATGAGTTCAAGTTTATAGGACACAAGTTCAATATACAAAAATTCAGTTATATTTGTAAACACTAGCATGAATAATCTGAAAATGGAGTTAAGAACACAGTTTTATTCACAATAGTGCCAAAAAGAGTAAAACACTTTTAATAATCTAACAAAATAAGTGTAAAACTTTCACACTTAAATTACAAAACAACCCATCGAAACCCCTGCTGTCAGTTTTGCAGACATTGACAAGCTGACCTTAAAATTTATATGGAAATTCAAGGGACCTAGAACAGCCAAGATACTCTTGGAAAGAAGAATAAAGTTGGAGAATTTATACTTAGATTTCAAAAATCTTCTACATTACTACAGTAATCAAGACAATATCATACTGACATAGGATAAACATACAGATCAATGGAACAGAACTGGAAATCAAGAAAAAAGCTCACATTTATTGTCAATTATTTTTTGGCAAGGATGCCAAGACAATATACAGGTGAAAGAATAGTCTTTTCAACAAATGTTGCTGAGGCAACTGGATTTTCACATGCAAAAAAAAAAAATCAAGTTGAGCCCCTACTTCACACCAGGTAGGGGAATTAACTCAAAATGTATCACAGAACTAAGTGTAAGAGCTAAAAGTGTAAATCTCTCATAAGAAATCATAAGTATAAATCTTTATGACTTTTGATTAAGTAATGGTTTCTTAAACACGACACCAAAAGCACAAGCAACCATATTAAAAAAAATAGATAAATTGGATTTCATCATAATTAAAAATTTTCATGCTTCAAAGTATACCATAAAGAAAGTGAAAAGACAATCCAGACAATGGAAGAACGTATTTGCAAAACACCTGAAAATGGTCTTATATCTAGAATACATAAAGAACACTTATAGCCCAACAATAAAAAAAACAGTTAAAAATGGGCAAATAATTTGAATAGACATTTCTCCAAAGAATATACACAAATGCCTGATAAACACATAAAAAGATGCTCATTAGCTATTAAGGAACTGTAAATCACAACCAAAGTGAGACTTCACTTCACACCCACTAGGATGACTATAATAAAAATGACAGACAATAGCAAGTGTTGACAAATATGTAGAGAAATCAGAACCCTCAGACATTAATCACAGGGATTTAAGATTGTGCAGCCATCGTGAGAAAAAATTTGACTCAAAATATTAAAAACAGAATTACCACATAACCTAGTATTTCCACTCCTAGGTATATACCCAGGAGAGTAGAAAACACATGTCCACACAAAAGCATGTACACAAATGTTCATAGCAGCATTATTCATAATAATCAGAAAGTGGAAACAACCTAAATTGCCCTTCAGCTGATGCCTAGACATATGAAATATGGTATATCCATACAACAAAATATGATCCAGCCATAAAAAGCAATAAGGTATGTGGATGAATCTTGAAAAAAGTATGCCAAGTGAAAGAGCTCAGACACAAATGGCTAATTCATACGAATAGAAAGTAGTTTATTGGGGGAAGTGACTGCTAATGTGTATCTTTTAGGGTTTCTTTTTGAGATAATGAAAATGTTCCAAAATTACATAGTAGTGATGATTGCACAACTTGGTGAGTATACTTTAAAACTTCGAACTGTTTTAAAAGGATGAATTTCATACTGCGTAAATGATATCTCAATAAAGCTGCTATTTTTAAAAATGCATAGGCACAAATAACATCCCTCCAGTCATGGAGGTTTATAAAACCACTTTACATAGACTTTCTCAGTATAGATCACTCAGGAAATACAGTGGATTAGAAACATGAACACAAATAGAGAGAGCTTTTAATAAAATAAAACAACCATTTCTTTTAAGATGAGATATTAATAAACTACAAGTTCCCTCTGTGCTTCCTACTTGTACAATAGTCTTAAATTTATTATTTGGCCAGCAATGCCAATAGAAGTTGACAGCAGCAATATTCTCAATAAACCTGTTAGCTGATTCTGCTGAATTTTAGTTAGATATACTCCTGCATATAGCTAGTTTCATTTTCCTACTTTGTAAGTAGTTATAACTCATTAATACTTTTAACAAATATAACTCATATTCCCATCATTCTCTTTCTTTATGATTCCATTTATTGACACCTCACAATAATTCCATTGTTTTTTTTTTTCAATTTATTTTTGGCCACGTTGGGTCTTTGTTGCTGTGAGGGCTTTCTCTAGTTGCAGCGAGCAGGGGCTACTCTTCGCTGTGGTGCATGGCCTTCTCATTGCGGTGACTTCTCTTGTTGCGGAGCACGGGCTCTAGGCGTGTGGGCTTCAGTAGTTTTGGTGCATAGGCTCAGTAGTTGTGGCGTGGGTTCTAAAGTGCAAGCTCAGTAGTTGTGGTGCACGGGCTTAGTTGCTCTGTGGCATGTGGGATCTTCCCAGACCAGGGCTCGAACCCGTGTCCCCTGCATTGGCAGGCAGATTCTTAACCACTGCGCCACCAGGGAAGTCCCTCCATTACTTCTTAAGTCATGCTAATAACTTACATTCAAAATTAACTTTTGTTTATAATGTATTTTATCAGAAGGTTAGCTGTGGTTTATTTAGGAGAAAATGCAAGACACAAGGCCTAAACACTCTATTACTGTAATACTATTCTGTTTCTATTGCTTTTAATTCTACATTAAAATTTAAGTACTCTAACTCTTGGGAGAAAGAACAATTTACTTCATACTACATATCAGGTAAGACTGAGAAGTTCAGCTTAAGCCAAAAAAAACCTGTATTCTTCTCTAACATAAAAGAAGTCCATGACTGGTATAGTGGCCTCACAATGTATACTTCTAGCTCTCTTCACTCCATTCTTTCATTCAGTCACAATTTTACACACACTTATAATTCTAAGAATAAAAAGGGCAAACCATATTGAAATGATTATCATCCTCCATAAACAGTGAAATAATTGTCCTCATTACATATGCATGAGATGCATATTATTACTTCTTAAAAATTAATTTTTAAATGAAAATATATCTACCCAAGTTTAAAAATCAAACATTATTAATATGTTTATTATACTAATAGTAAGAAAAATCCTGATATTAAAAACCGTCTTCTGGCCTGTCCCTCCCTATTTACCAGTTATTACCCGGGGGCAACCACTTTCAAGTCTTTAGCTGTTTCTTCTGATATTTATATCCATTTATCTAAATAGAAAATTTATACTATTTCTTCTTAATTCAATCATTTTCTCATTATCTATTGCCTTCCCCTTATGGTAGTTAAGAAGATATCTCTCTACTCTACTTCCTCCAATCTCACCTTCCCCATTCCCTCAAAACAGTTGTATCGATTAGGGGTTTTTTTGGTTAAAGTAATAGTTCACATTATTAAGACACCTATATCACTCCTTGTATCTCCCTTCTTGTTCAGTTTTTTGTTTCTGCTATAGTTATTCATTTTCTCATTGGCTTAGTTTTCTATGTAAGCATTACAATTATTCCATGCTGCTGTGAATTTGTCAAATAAGCTATCAATAATTTTCTCCTAATATTCAAACACATCAAATAATCTATCATTTGTATTTACTTCCTGGAACATCCTCCCTTCAGGGAGGATGCAGCTTTCTGCTCTGATTGTAGAGTTTTGTTCCCTAGACAGAGAACAGAGGCTTTCCAGGAACTTCCTTTGCTATTGTTCTCTCTAGGATCCTTCTTTTCTGGACCCCTTGCCTTACTTTCTTTTTTATTGAATCCCTCATTTTGCTGAACGAGGAACATCCTCTTGCTTGAGTTGTTGTTGTTGCCATTATTATTACTGGATGCCTAGAAATGACACTTTTATGACATTTTATTTTACCCTTATACTTGATTTATTTTTTTTGCCTAGGTATAGAATTCTAGGTTAAAAAAATAGTGTTTGTTTTTTTTTTCTCAGAAGTTTGAGGGCATTCACTTCTAGTATCTAGTTGAGAGTTGTTGGTTAAAAATATGATGAAATTCTGAATCCCATTTTTTTGCTAATTGATGTATCCTTCACTTTGGAAGCTGTAGTGACTTCTCTTTATCCTGGTGTTTGTCTTGGTGGTGTGACTTGCTGATGGTCTTTTTCATTTGTTTTCCTGGGACCATCAAGGAGCCCTTTCAGTTTTCAGAATGATGTACTTTCCTTGATATATTCTACTGATAATTTTGTCCCTTCTTTTTTCCTGTCCTTTTTTCTGGACTTGTACCTACTCTTAGTTAGATATTGGACCTCCTAGATCAGAATAGTCATTTTCTTATTTTATCTGACCTATTTTCCATCTTTTTGTCCTGTGTTTCCCTTTGAATGATTACCTTGACTTTCTTCCTTGGTTTCAGTGCCTTACCCTCACACCATCCTGTTTCTGTGCTTGTTCTGAACTGTCCCTAGTCCTGCATAAAGGATATATTAGTCAGTGTTCTCCAGAGAACAGAACCAATAGTGTGTATATTATATGACAGAGGGGTTTATTTTAAAGAATTGGCTCACGCAGTTGGTTGGGGTAGGGGTGGCGGGGGGGGCGCTTTAAGCCTGAAATTCGCAGAGCAGGCTGGCTTGCAGGCTGGAAGTTGTAACAGGAGTTGATGTTGTATCTTGAATCTGAAAGCAGTCTGGAAGCAGAAAAACATACCTAGGTCTTGCCTCTTAAGGCCTTCAACTGATTGGGTGGGGCCCACCTACATTATGGCAAGTAATCTGCTTCAGTCAAAGGTTATTAAAACATAACCACAAATCTGATTTCTTTTTCTATGAGTTTGTTTTTAAAGTATAATTGACCTGCAACACTACGTTAGTTCCTGTTACAAAACATAGTAATTCAGTATTTCTATACATTTCAAAATGATCACCATGTTAAGTCTAGTTACCATCTGTCACCATGCAAAGATACCATATAATTATAGACTATATTCCCCACACTGTACACTTCATACCCGTGACTCATTTATTTTGCAGCTGGAAGTTTATACCTCTTAATTTTCCGCACCTATTTCTCTCCTTCCCTCTCTACCCCCCTTTCTGGCAACCATCTGTTTGTACTCTGAATCTATGGCTCTGTTTCTGTTTTTTTATGTTTGTTCATGTGTTTTGTTTTTTATATTCCATGTATAGGTGAACTGATACAGTATTTGTCTTTCTCTGTTTGGCTTATTTCACTTAACATAATACCCTCTAGATCCATCCACATTGTCACAAATGGCAAGATTTCATTCTTTTTTATGGCTGAGTAATATTCCATTATATAATATATCACATCTTTTCTATCCATTCATCTATTGATAGGCACTTAGGTTGCTTCCATATCTTCGCCACTGTAAATAATGTTGCAATGAACATAGACATGCATATATCTTTTCAAATTAGTGTTTTCATTTTATTCAGATAAATACCCAGGAGTGGAACTGCTGGATTGTATGCCAAAATATAGTTCTATTTTTAGTTTTTTGAGGAATCTCCGTACTGTTTTCCATAGTGGCTGTACCAACTTACATTCCCATCAACAGTGCAGTGGGCTCCCTTTTCTCCACATCCTTGCCAACATTTGTTTGCTGTCATTTTGATAACAGCCATTCTGACAGGTGTAAGATATCTCACTGTGGTTTTGATTTGCATTTCCCTGATGATTAGTGATGTTGAGCATCTTTTCATGTGTCTGTTTGCCATCTGTATGTCTTCTTTGGAAAAATGTCTGTCTAGAACCTCTGCCCATTTTTTAAATCAGGTTTTCATGTTGAGTTATATGAGCTCTTTGTATATTTTGGATATTATCCCCTTGTCAGACATATCATTTGCAAATATCTTCTCCCATTCAGTAGACAGACTTTTCATTTTGTTAATAGTTTCCTTTGCTGTGCAAAACCTACATTTAGTTTAATGTAGTCCCTTTGTTTATTTTTGCTTTTGTTTCCCATGACTGAGGAAACAGACCCCCCAAAAAATATTAATAAGACTAACGTAAAACAGCATACTGCCTATGTTTTCTTCTAGAAATTTTATGGTTTCAAGTCTTACATTTAAATCTTTAATCCATTTTGAATTTATTTTTGTTCATGCTGTCATACATATATATTTTTTAATGATACCTCCAATTCCAATTCAATGTCACAGATTTTTCCCTCTTCCATATTTGTATCTTTGTTTTCCTCAGTGAGAACCTGGTTCCTAACAACGTCAATATCTGTATTCATTTGCTCATACTCCTATGATATTTCTAAAATAGATTCTGAGTTTCTACACCCATATGTAGACATTCCCTTCCTATGCTGTAAGTCAAACTTCAAAACTAGCATAACTTTTTTCAGGACACTAACAAATGATTTTATCAATTAGTCTGCTTTCAGCTATAAAAAGGAGAAAACCCTGATTCAAGCTGTCTTTAAAGTAACAAAGTTATTTATTTATTTATTTATTTGCTTGACAAATGCTGAGTACCTACCGTGCACCAGCTACTGATCTAGGCTTTGGAGATATAACTGTGAACAAAACAATGTCCTTGCTTCATAGTGTTTACATTTTAGTGGGAATGCAGACAATAAGTAAACAAACGAATGAATACAATATTTTATTATGTAACTGGAAGTTCATTGTAGGGTATGTGCTCCGGAGTTGGTATGTGAATTGTCAACTATGCTCCCACTCACCTTGCTCTAATCTGTGATCCTTGGTACCAGCTACATATTCGGGTAGGTAGCAATATGGATGCAAAATTGCCTGATATCTATCCTTTCAGTGAAAAAAGGTAAGCTATTCCTTCTTGTTGCTCTCATTTGAGAGACAGAAAAGTTTTCCCAGATCCCTCAGTTGGCTTTTCTTCACAAGATCAGGGTCACACATCCATTTCTGAACTAATTATTGGTCAGGAAAAAAAGGAATTATTGGCTTAGAAAAATAATCTAAGATGGAATGGATGTTGGTGAGTCAACTGCACTGTCTACTTCAATGGCTTTACACTAATGTATGCATAATAAATAGATTTTAAATGTAAAGGTATTTTTTAGTAAATGACTTTTTTTAAAAATATATTTTCTCTATTATAGAAGTCCCTGGAGAGAGGGGAAAAATGGATTCAGAGGATTTCATCACCCCTCTTTTATTGATAATAAACAAATATTAAATAGCTCTCTTTGAGAATCTTCTTTGTGTCTTATTTTATTACAATCTTCCTGGATAATTTTTCCTTCCAATTTCAATTAATTTGAAAACAATCTAGTCATAAATTTATTATAAGGAGAAGTCATAGCTTCAACTAACTTTTTAAATATATTCCAAGTATTAGACATTATGTGGAAAGTACATTCATACAAGGAAGTCATTTAATTTCTGACACATAGACCAAAAGGCAAACTAATTAAATTCAGTTTGATAAACATAAAATGTAGCTGTTTTATAGTAGGAATGGGTACTTTTTCTGTATTTGTTGCTGAGAATACATTATTTATTTTATATTTATTTATTAGAATCCATGCTAGTTGAAACAGTTGAAAACTTCACTTGCTTTGCTTGAGTCCACTTTGCATTAATATTATGGTTGGTTTCCAGGAAAGATATTTATTACTAACAACAGTGAGTATTTTTAACTAGCACTACATTGGTTGCATCTAAGTAATGCTTCACTGCTGTGCCAAGAAAACACTGGCAACATTGTTTAAAAGCAAACTAATTTTTAAAAGAGTATCTAGTATAGATATTTAACATTTACTAATGTCATCTTTATTTCTGGATTTAACATTTATAAAGTATGCTAGTAGGCTTAACTCTGAGTAACATACATACTTAAGAGTGTAAGAAAAGAAGGTAGAGAATATTTCTGATTTTCACTAATTATTATGTGTCTTTTGAGTACTACAAATGAGTGAGAGCTAGAAATAGAGAGGGTATGAGTGCTAAGGAATTGCATCACATATAGGTTTCCTTTTAAAATCAACACACAAATTGAAAATCAAGATGAGAATACTATTGAGTATGATGTTAGCTGTGGGCTTATCATATACGGCCTTTACTATGTTGAGGTATGTTCCCTCTGTGCCCACTTTCTGGAGAGTTTCTGTCATAAATGAATGTTGAATTTTATCAAAGGCTTTTCTGCATCTATTGAGATGATCATATGGTTTTTATTCTTCAATTTGTTAATGTGGTGTATCACACTGATTGATTTGTGGATACTGAAAATAGAGAAAAGCTGAAAGCATTTCCTCTAAGATCAGGAATAAGACAAGGATGTCCATTCTCGTCACTTTTATTCAACATAGTTCTAGAAGTCCCAGCCACAGCAATCAGAGAAGAAAAATTTTTTAAAGGAATCCAAGTTGGAAAAGAGGAAGTAAAACTGTCACTGTTTCCAGATGACATGAAACTATGCATAGAAAATCCTAAAGATGCTACCAGAAAACTATTAGAGCTCATCAATGAATTTGGTACAAGTTGCAGGACACAAAATTAATACACAGAAATATCTTGCATTTGTATACACTAACAACAAAAGAAAGAGAAATTAAAGAAACAATCCCATTTACCATCACATCAAAAAGAATAAAATGCCTAGGAATAAACCTACCTAAGGAGGTAAAAGACCTGTACTCAGAAAACTATAAGATGCTGGTGAAAGAAAACAAAGATGACACAAACAGATGGAAAGATATACTGTGTTTTTGTATTGGAAGAATCTATATTGTCAAAATGATTATACTACTGAAAGAAATCTACAGATTCAATGCAATCCTTATCAAATTATCAATGGCATTTTTCAAAGAAATAGAACAAAAATTTTTACAATTTGTACAGAAACACAAAAGACCCTGAATAGCCAAAGCAATCTTGAGAAAGAAAAATGGAGCTGGAGGAATCAGGCTCTCTGACTTCAGACTATACTACAAAGCTACAATCATCAAAACGGTATGGTACTGGCACAAAAACAGAAATACAGAGCAATGGAACAGGATAGAAAGCCCAGAAAAAAACCCATGCATCTACAGTCAATTAATCTATGACAAAGGAAGCAAGGATATACAATGGAGAAAAGACAGTCTCTTCAATAAGTGGTGCTGGGAAAACTGAACAGCTGCATGCTAAAGAATGAAATTAGAACATTCCCTAACACCATACAGAAAAATAAACTCAAAATGGATCAAAGACCTAAATGTAAGACTGGACACTATAAAACTCTTAGAGGAAAACATAGGCAGAACACTCTTTGACATAAATCACAGCAACATCTTTTTTGATCCACCTCTTAGATTATGAAAATAAAAACAAAAACAAACAACATGAGACCTAATCAAATTTAAAAACTTTTGCACAGCAAAAGAAACCATAAAGAAAATGAAAAGACAACCTACTAAATGAGAGAAAATATATGCAAACGAAGCGACCAACAAGGGATTAATCTCCAAAATACACAAACAGCTCATGCAGCTCAATATCAAAAAAAACAGACAACTCAATCAAAAAACGGGCAGATGATCTAAATAGACATTTCACCAAATAATATATACAGATGGCCAACAGGCACATGAAAAGATGCTCAACATCACTAATTATTGGAGAAATGCAAATCAAAACTACAATGAGGTATCACCTCACCCTGGTCAGAATGGCCATCATCAAAAAGTCTACAAATAATAAATGCTGTAGAGTGTGTGGAGAAAAAGAAACCCTCCTACACTGTCGGTGAGAATGTAATTTGGTGCAGACAGTATGGAGAACAGTATGGAGGTTCCTTAAAAAACTAAAAATAGGGCTTCCCTGGTGGTGCAGTGGTTGAGAGTCCACCTGCCGATGCAGGGGACATGGGTTCATGCCCCGGTCTGGGAAGATCCCACATGCCGCTGAGCGGCTGGGCCCGTGAGCCATGGCCGCTGAGCCTGCGTATCTGGAGCCTGTGCTCTGCAACAGGAGAGGCCACAGCAGTAAGAGGCCCACGTACCACAAAAAAATAAAAAATAAATAAATAAACTAAAAATAGAGATACCATATGATGCTGCCATCCCACTCCTGGGCATATATCCAGAGAAAAACATAATTCGAAAAGATGCATGCACCCTAATGCTCATTGCAGCACTATTTACAATAGCCAAGACATGGAAACACCCTAAGTGACCATCAACAGATGAATGGATAAAGAAGATGTGGTATATTTATACAATGAAATATTACTCATCCATAAAAAAAGAATGAAATAATACCATTTGCAGCAACATGGATAGACCTAGAGATTATCATACTAAGTGAAATAAGCCAGAGAAGGACAAATGTCATATGATATCACTTATATGTGGAATCTAAAAACATAAAAAGAAAAAAGATACAAATGAACTTACATACAAAACAGAAAAACAAAAACCAAAATTTTTCTTTGGCCAAAGAAAAGAAATTAATGGTTACCGAAGGGGTAAGGGGGGAGGGATAAATTAGGAGTTTAACATATACACACTGCTATATATAAAATAGATAACCAACAAGGATATACTGTATGGCACAGGGAACTATACTCAATATTTTGTAATAAGCTATAAGGGAAAAGAATCTGAAAAAAAGGTATATATGTATGTATAACTGAACCACTTTGCTGTATACCTGAAACTCACACAACACTGTAAATCAACTATACTTCAATAAAAGAAAAAAAAGATGAGACTTCTGTAAGTATAAAGCCTTCAATGCCACTAATAATCTTTGTTTTAGCTTTTCGCATATTACTTATGAGCTAAGAAGATTAAAATGATATTAATCTTATCAGAAATTTCTACCTAAGTTAGTGCTGCGTTCTACCAAATAGTTATCTTGAAAAGCAATGCTTCTCCTTCAATGATGCTGCTTTTCCATATTATTCCATTTGTAATGCCTCTTTTTAGAATCCTTATGGTATACATGAGAAACTAGTTTAATTGCATTAAAGTCATGTCTTTTTCTCCCCACAAATGTTATTTTACAGTTTGATCACCACATAATCACACATCATTTGCTCATGTCTCCATTAGATTTGGATCCAAGTGACATTCAGTCATTCAAAAAATAAGTAGATAAAATCTATCCTCAGTAGAGGAAAGTTTGCTTATCTTGGTAATTATTTTGAAGATAAAATACTCATTTGAATCTCACAATACTGAAAGTCGAGGGGAAAAGACTCATTTTCAAATATTTAAACACTGAACACATAAAAAATCAGTGCCTCAAGTAAATAATGGTATCTCCTGGAATATTAAATATACATATATTATTCTTACGAGTATAAAGGATGCTGATAGGGAGGGTTAAGTGTGGTTTTAGTATTTGAAACAAATACTAAATACATATGACAGGAATTGCAGTTCTCACAGTTGGTGCCTTATTGGACACTCTCCCACTCTCCCAGCCTTTCTGGGAGCTGAGATTATTTTTTGACACTTGCTTATATTTGTGGCATGGAGAGTTGAGAGATGTTTTATCTCAGAACTTTTTATTCTGTAACACACTCTTTTGTGTCTCGAGAAGATGGTGTAACAAGATGTGAAGTGGAATTATTTTAGTCTTAGTTTGGTTAAGTCCTGAAGTCAGCATTTCTACTACTCCTCGCAATAAGACTGCCTATGCACGACTTAGAAAGGAGATGCCAGAACACTGGTTCTTGACCCTTGGTTCCTCACTCCTTCAAGGTTTATAGTATAGAGGCTAAAACACCGGAGACTAGAAGATTTGTCCACAGAAAATTATCTATGGGCTATGAGTTCCATCCTACCCTCAGTAGAGGATAGTGGGGGCATTTGAACCTCATTTTAAGCCTAGGAAAAGGTGCTTCAAGAGACCATGTGCCTTCTGGATGTTCAGTGATGTACTTATGGGTGCGGGACTCAAATCTGAAAAATCTAAAGTTTTATGGTTCTAGCTGCCCTGAATGCTGAGTAAGATACTGAAGATGGCCAGCATTCCCAGAGCTTGTTGAGGTAAAGGATGCATGACTACTTCCTGTGGAACAAAAGTGGGCCACTCGAGCAAGCAAGCAAACTGGGGCCCCACTTAGATCTTGGCCAAGAGAGCCACATGGAGGTGTGAGGCGACCCTGCAGAGCACACGGGGAGTGTACTACTGGTGCCTCAGGGCTGAGCAAAACATATAAATGACTATTGGAAACACATAAATCGATTTTTGAAACAGATACAGTAATTCATTTCAAAAGATCTTGAAGAGAAAGATTCCCAGTATTGCAAGGTCTCTGGAGAACCCAAAAATCATCCCACAAGAAAAGTGTCAGTTTTAAACCTCTACCAGACACAGAGGACACTACCACCAGCTCAGGACAATCTCAGTCAGGTGAGAACTTAAGCTGCCATTCACCTCTCCTGTCTCACAGAGACAGTCAAATGGTGGGGGAGGGGCACTGTAGGCAAGAAAATAATAATGACAAGACCACCAGGCCCTGTTTTCCACTGCAATTAGCCCACCTGACATAGGCATGTGTTCAAAGTGACCAGAAAAAGCCTTGAACTTCCTCTAGGTTTTATTCAATGAGGAGTGGCCAACAAAAAAAGTATAGTTGCCTAGAACAGGTTTGAATATGCAGTGGGAAAAAGTTTAAAATACTTTTCTTATTATCTTTGTGAGTCCAACTTATTCTGTATAACTGTTTCAATAGTCTTTTTGTTGATATAATGCCAGAATTATACTTCTTTTACTCAAATCCAAAAGTTATTTTCAAAAGAAGATGATACCCTCTGGGCTGAAATCAATGACAGTGCTAGGCCGCCAAAATAGGAAAAGGAAGAAGATAACTTGCCACATACGCCTACTATATGCCAGGACCTGTGCCCAACAGTTTACATACATTATCTGATCCTCGTGGTGATTTTAGGGGAAAAGTGTCATGATGCCCATTTTATCATCGAAGAGATCAAGGTTCAGGGAAGTCATATTTTTTTTGGTCAGGTAGCTAATTAGTGCCAGAGGCAGGATTCAATCCAAATCTGTCTAGCCCGCCTTTCTCTTTACATCCTATGAGACAGCATGCAGCCATCCCCCAGCCCCCAGTCCTTCCATCTACCCATCCTGCGGAAACCACCTTCTACTCCTCTCCCCTCCCCTTCCACTTGTTCCTGATGCAGCCTGTCATGCCAGCCCTTTCCTTGTAGAACTAGGGAGAAGGAAAAATGTAGAAAAGGACATAAATAGTGAAGAAGAAAGCCACAGCAAAACAGCCCTGCCAGCCCCTCTCGGACCCAGTGTCCAGGTACCCTCTCCCCTGATTCTCTATACTCCAAACATACTGACTGTTATGAGCAAATCAGGCATAGTCCCATTTTGGATCTTTTGCACTGAGAGCCTTCTCTTCTTCCAAATATATGCAGGGCTAATTCTCTCATTTCCTACTCCTCAACGAGGCAATACCACCTCTTTTAGATCTGTACTAATCATCCTACTTAAAATTGTAATCGGTTCCACACTCTACAGCTCTGATTCCTCTTGCCTAGAGCTGTTGTTTTGTTTTGTTTTTTCCATAGCCTTTATCACTTTCCAACAGTTGCTTATTCATTATGTTCATTATTTATGGTCTCTCCCCTTCACTAGAATGTGAAATCCGTGGGGCTGTTTGACGGAAACCGCCCACCCTGGCCAGGCACAACCGCCCACCCTGGCCAGGCACGATAATAACTGCTTGCATGAGTTGTCTCACAACAGGAGGTCCTGATAAGGAACACAGTGCTGCTGCCAAAAACAAACCAGAAGAATTCGGGTGGGGCCAAAAGGAGGGAGGAGATGCCAGCCCATAATATGTCCTGCCAAAATCCCAGAAACCCTCAGGCTAGAATCCATCTTGACTGAGAGATGTGCGTGCCACCAGGAAGGATCCTGAGTCAGACCAAATATGGGCAGAGGCAAGATGATTGGCCAGAGACAGCCCATAAACTAAGTCCATTACCATAAAACCTGAGACTGCGAGCCACATGGCAGAGCAGTTCTCCTGGGTGCCCTTACCCCGCTGCTCTCCTCCCAGGTGCACCTTCCCAATAAAGTCTTTTTTTTTTTTTTAAGAAATATACTTTATTTTTTTATTTCCAATAAAGTCTTTTGCTTTGCCAGTACGTCTGTCTCTTCAGACAATTCATTTCCGAGTGTTAGACAAGAGCCCACTCTCAGGCCCTGGAAGGGGTCCCCCTTCTGGTAACAAGGCCACAGATTTTGTCATTACTCTACCCCAACCCTCTAAAAGATTGCCTGGTACACTTGTAGGCGTGTACCATATATTGAGTAAATGAATTACTGAATACTAACTTATAGCCCCTACAGGAATTATCACAACTACTTTGACTTCCTGGCACCTTACTTTTAGTTTTTTGCTCTGTTTCACTTGTTGGGATTCCAGTAATATTCTTTTTTTTTTTTTTTTGCAGTACGTGGGCCTCTCACTGTTGTGGCCTCTCCCGTTGCGGAGCACAGGCTCCGGACGCACAGGCTCAGCGGCCATGGCTCACGGGCCCAGCCGCTCTGCACGGCACGTGGGATCTTCCCGGACCTGGGCACGAACCCGTGTCCCCTGCATCAGCAGGCGGACTCCCAACCACTGCGCCACCAGGGAAGCCCCTCCAGTAATATTCTTGAAAGGGCTCATTCTGAGGTTTCCACTTTATCCTATCAGACCTGTCTAGGTTTCAGCTGTAAAGTCCCTTGATTTTGTTCATCTCAATATTGATTGAGCTCCTGCCCTCATTCCAATAAGTATTTGTCAAAGTCAAGTGACATGAAAAAGATCTTAATTTTCATAACACTTAATACAGTAAACATATTTTAGGTTTTATAAATTATGTCCACTGCTTTTGATAGACGTGTAAATGTCAACAAAAAACATACTAGTTTTTATCACAATAAATTTTGACATATGAGTAAATTCTAGTATGTACTAGGTAAGCTCTTTCCAAAATTTTATATTGATTTCTGATTCCACTTTATAATTAAAATATAGGCATGAACAAACATTTACATGTAATATTTGGTAGCTGAATTTGCATAAAACTCAGAAATAAATATGTGCATCTGAGATTGGAATAAAATAAGTTTAACATTGTCTATGGCTGTAAAATTCATAATCTTTGATCCTACAATTAAAGATTTGCAGAGAAAATTATGTATTCAAGACCATTCCCACGTGGATCCATTTAGTGCAACTTTACTTGCAAGAATCTGTAAAAATGCTAATAAACCACATTTCTCACCAGCTTAGGTCTAGCTCTTTATTTGTTTCTGGCTTTGAGATAACTTGAAATAGGCAATATAGTGTCACCATGGGTAATGAATGATGCATGCATGAAATAGTGACCTTAAAACAGCACATTTCTCTTAAAGGAATCAATTTACACATCATTGCTTCTTAAATTTTACGAGCAATTATGTATCATGTCTTTCCTATATAAATGATAGAAAATCTATTATAATCGACATTAATTTCCATGAAATTGTAAATTTGTTAGTGTCCATTAACAAGGATAAAGCAGATATTGGAAATAGTTTTAAGAAAATAAAGAATTTAAGGAAAAATACAGCAAATGTATAGGAAAAATGCACTTTGCTTCAAAAGTTAAATGTTTCGGGAAAAATACAGGAAATCTCAGCAATGTACCTGGGGAAGAACATTATTAGCAATCCTAAAAGATTCTCCAAATGCAGGTATGTTCAGAAGGTACTTTTGTAAATTAGAAGAATCTCCATTACTTGCCAAAACAGAGCATATTATTATATTTCAAGTAACTAGCCACATAGGATTTTTGTTTCCTCCCTTTAAATACTTTCTTCCAGTTTCAGTCTTACAGAATCAGAGTTTGATGCACTGTTAGTAATTGTTTGCTTAACCATAGTAATCCAGTAATTCCTGTTGGCAATGCAGTGAAGGTGAATAAAATGTAGATAGATTTAGATTTACACTCTTGATTTGCTATTCCTTTGCAAATATCCTCAACTTTCTTTGCAAATATCATCAACTTCCTTGCCAAAACAAAATAAAAACAAAACCATTCTAACCCTAATGAACCCAACTATCCACTTCCTTTTTTCTGGACTCATTCAGCATATTATAGAAGGGGTTCAATCACAAAACCAAGCAGACTGGTATCACTATAAATTTGTTCTCACAAAACTCAAATGAGTACTTACCACCACCTGAAAATCTCACCACAGTCCTGTAAGTTTACTCTTCCATTGTCTCTAATCATTATTTCATACATTTAATGATCTCCCTTTATGTCCTTTACCACCACCATCCCTGCATTCTTCAGTTGATGACTTTGCCTTATATATCATGTAGGAAGAAGTTATCAGACAAGAAGGGATTCACCTTCCTTCCAGCAGGTCTGCAGTTTTGAGCTTAGGCTCTGGGTCAAATCCCATTTCATCATTTACTAGCTGTGGAACCTGGGCAAAGTGCTTATACCTTTTGTGTCCCATGTATGAAATGATGATAATACCAATCTTACAAGGTTATTAGAAAGATTCATACATTATATTAATTTAATTAATATATATAAATATAACATAATGTATTCGTATCATATAATAACATACACACATGTATATATACATCAGAGAAGGGTACAGCATACAGCAAAAAAGTAGTGTTAGCTATCATCATCATCATTTATTATTCTCTCTCATTAAAAATGAAAAAATGTTAAAACAAATAATCATAAAATTTACATGGAACCATAAAAGACTCAGAATTTCCAAAGCAATCCTGAGGAAAAAGAACAAAGCAGGAGGAACAATCCTCCTAGATTTCAGTCAATAATACAAACCTACAGTAATCAAAACAGTGTGGTACTGGCACAAAAACAGAAATATGGATCAATGGAACAGAATAGAGAGCCCAGAAATAAACCCACACATGTATGGTCAATTATCTTTGACAAAGGAGGCAATATACAATGGGGAAAAAGTCTCTTCAGCAAGTAGTGTTGGGAAAATTGGACAGCCACATGCAAATCAATGAAGTTAGAACACACCCTCATACCATACACAAAAATAAACTCAAAATGGCTTAAAGACTTAACTATGAGACATGACACCATAAAACTCCTAGAAGAGAACATAGCAAAACATTCTCTGACATAAATCATACAAATGTTTTCTTAGGTCAGTCTCCAAAGCAGTAGAAATAAAACCAAAAATAAACAAATGGGACCTAATCAAACTTAAAAGTTTTTGCACAGCAGAGGAAACCATAAACAAAATGAAAAGACAACCCACAGAATGGGAGACAATATTTGCAAACGATGCGATTGACAAGGGCTTAATTTCTCAGATATACAAACAGCTCATACAACTTAACAACAAAAAAACAAATAACCCAACTGATAAATGGGCAGAAGATCTAAATAGACATTTCTCCAAAGAAGACATACAGATGGCCAATAGGCACATGAAAAGATGCTCATCATCACTAATTATTAGAGAAATGCAAATCAAAACTACAATGAGGTACCACCTCACACTGGTCAGAATGGCCATCACTAAAAAGTCTACAAATAAAAAATGCAAAGAGGGTGCAGAGAAAAGGGAACCCTCCTACACTGTTGGTGGGGATGAAATTGGTGCAGCCACTATGGAAGACAGTATGGTGGTTCCTCAAAAAACTAAAAATAAAGTTGCCATGTTATCCAGCAATCACACTCCTAGGCATATACCTGGACAAAGCTATAATTCAAAAAGATGCATGCACCCCTATGTTCATAGCAGCACTATTCACAAGTAGCCAAGACATGGAAACCACCTAAATGTCCATCGACAGAGGAATGGATAAAGAAGTTGTGGTACATATATACAATGGAATACTACTCAGCTATAAAAAGGAACGAAATAGTGCCATTTGCAGCAACATGGATGCAACTACAGATTATCATACTAAGTGAAGTCAGAAAGAGAAAGACAAATACCATATGATATCACTTATATGTGGAATCCAAAATACGACACAAATGAACATATCTACGAAACAGAAGCAGACTCACAGATATAGAGAACAGACTTGTGGTTCCCAAGGGGGAGGGTGGGTGGGAAAGGGAAGGACTGGGAGTTTGGGATTAGCAGATGTAAACTATTACACATAGGATGGATAAACAACGAGGTCCTATGGTAGAGTGCAGGTAACAAAGCATAATAGAAAAGGAAATGAAAAAGATTATATATGTGTGTGTGTGTGTGTGTGTGTGTGTGTGTGTGTGTGTGTGTGTGTGTGTGTGTATAACTGAATCACTTTGCTGTACATCAGAAATTAACACAACATTGTAAGTTAACTATACTTCAATAAAATTATTTTTAAAAATTGCAAAAAAGAAAAAGTATCCCTTCTTCTGTCAGAGGTCCTCCACATGTTCCTATCTTCTCAAAAATATTTCTTTTTCCTTTACCTGTTATTTTTCCAGATCATCAATCTTCCCACTTTCTGTACCCTTCCCATTATTATTTGAATAGGCTCTACTGTGTTCTGTCTAAAAGTGTCTTCCCCAATTCCCAATCTCCAAATTTTACCCGATTCCCTATACACTTTTACTGCCAAGATTTTCAGAAGTAGAATAGGCCTGAAAACTGTCCACTGGGTTGGACCATATGGAGAGCACTTCACTCCTCATCTTGTCAGCCCTCTCTGAAACCCACGACAAAACTGCCCATCCCATCCTGGAAATTCTCGCTGTTCTTTGTTTCCATGACACCATCACTGTTCTAATTTCTTTTCTATTCCTCTGGCTTCTCCAGCTCAGTCTCACTTCCTCACTCCTTTCCTGCTTAACTTTGTTTCTCATTCTACACTGTCTCCTTATGGGAGCTCCTTGATGGCCATGGATTAAAATACCATCTTTGTGCTCAAAAAGACCACATGTATATATTTTCATCCAAATTCTCCCTTCTGTATTGCTACCTGCTCCTCTGTAGTATTTCTTTTCTCAGCATATGGCCCTCTATCCTCTCCTCATCCAGTTGCTGAAGAGAGAGAATTAGGAACCATTTTCAACATAGCTTTGTCCTGATGCCCTTGCTCATCCAGTATGAAGCTCAGACAATTCTAAATCCAAATTTATTTTTTAAAGTACTCTCCATTTCTACATCTCTGTTGCCACTCTCAGTTGGTCTTATCCAACCTTTCTCATTTGAACTACTCCATAACCAAGCTGGCCTATGTACACAACACTCAGAATAATCTTTTAAAATGTAAATTGTACTCTCTTTTTCCATCTCTGTTTTAACAGTGAAAAATTGCCCCAAATCTTTTATTTTACCATCAAAGGACTCAGTGATCTGGTCACCGATTCCAGCATCATATTGTACTACTCACACCTTGTCCTCTAGGCTGGCCACACTGTCCTTCTTTCAGTTCCTAAAGGACCAATTCTTTTCTTTTCTGCCTCATAGACTTTCTCATGGTATTCCCTCTACCTGGAATGCTTTTCCTCTCACTCTCGACTTTGCTAATCTTCCTCATACTTTATATCTTAGCTCAAATGTCACTTCTCTGGATAAGCCCTCTTTGAGTCCCAAATTTAAATTACATTTCTCCTGTTATTTTTTTTTCTTGTAGCATTTATCACAAATTATAGTATAAGTCAATTTATCTGTCTCTTAAACTAGTCTGTGAACTCCATGGGGGTAGACCCAAGGCATACTCTTTTCCACCTTATATCTAATCCCTTGTAACCATTTAATATATAAATAAATAAATGTATGAATAAATGTGTTTATCAACAAGTTACCTAACCTCTTTGTGTCTCACCTGTGAAGCTGATGTAAGAATTTCTTCCTTATCATTTTGTTTATTAACCTATAGAGCAAATCTTACTATATAGCATGAGTTTGTTTCAAAAAAGTATTGCTTTCTCTGTCCCATCTTCTGCCCCATCCAAGCCAGCAGCTGGACTTCCCACATAGTGGAAACTTTGATGTAACTAGATTTAATTTGTTTATTTTCCAGTCATTACCTGTGTAACTCTGGTAACTCTTTGAGCTTGTTCTCTCATCCATAAAGCTGATCTGATAATACCTATCTCCAAAAGATTGTGGTTAGGGTTATATTCAATGACATGTACAAAGCATCCAGTACGTAGACATTTCATAGATGTAAGTTCCCAGTTCCTAAATACCCAAGATACCATATATAGTGTAATTTCCCAAGATTTTCATCCAAATCCCTATCGATTTTTCACGTTTAAGCTCAAATGTTATTTTAGAAGGCAAATAAACCTGAGAAGTGTGTCAAATCTCTTTCTTCAGAAGGCCCATGAAGCACCCGGGGAGCTTACTCAAAATGCAAATTCCAGGGCCCCCACTCACTGACATTTGATTCAAAAGATGTGGAGCGAACCCAGGAATCTGCATGTTGATAAAGCCAACAGGGTGAATCATGTTCCATTAACTTCACTCTGAAGACCAGTTTTATGATGCATCTAAGTCTGGGACATAGAAATATTTTCAACCCTCCAAGTGTTCGAGTTTGCTAAAAGTGACAAATGAGCTGATGCTTCCTCAACATGCACGTTTATTTCATTAAGAGTTGAGGGTTTATTCATGCTGTTTTATGAAATGACCTTAGCATTAAACTTAGGAGAAATAGACCAGTTCCCTTCCCAAAGGCACCTCGCATCAGCCTATAAATAGGCCTTCTAAATTGTACATGAATTTGAACCCCTATACCTGTACTTACTCTCTAGGAAGTCTACCTACCAATGAGAAGAGTGATATTATAGATTTATATGTTTCAGAAATAATACATTTCCTGAAAAAAAAATCTACTAGTTCTCATAAGACCGACGTGTAAGCTTATATTTCATAAAGGATATACGTTAGAATAAGCATTACTACATAGTAATCATGGGATATAAAAATACCAAGAACAAGAAATGGAAGAGTGATGTAGATAAACATTTTATGTAACTTAAAAAAAAATTCAGGCTTCACTGGTGGCACAGTGGTTAAGAATCCGCCTGCCGATGCGGGGGACACAGGTTCGAGCCCTGGTCCGGGAAGATCCCACATGCTGTGGAGCAACTAAGCCCGTGCGCCACAATTACTGAGCCTGCGCTCTAGAGCACGCGAGCCACAACTACTGAGCCCGCGAGCCGCAAGTACTGAAGCTCGCACGCCTAGAGCCCTTGCTCCACACAAGAGAAGCCACTGCAATGAGAAGCCTGCGCACCTCAACGAAGAGTATCCCCCACTTGCCGCAACTACAGAAAAGCCCACGCACAACAATGAAGACCCAACACAGTCAAAAAATAATAATAAAAATTTTTTTTTAAATTCAAGAAAGTCACAAACATCTCTTTAGAAATCAGTGCCAAACCACCACCTTACTCTTTTAATGATTGACATTAAACATTTTAAATATCAAAGACTTCATAGGTAAAAGTCATTTAGTTGTCTCTTTTTAAAACCAAAAATGAAAAAGAAAATTGAATATCAAGTTACCATAAGCATAAAAACCTATTAAGACTATAAGAAATAACCCTCAGATGCCATATGCATGCAACAAACATCCCAGAGTTGCTTTGGCTTTTTTATAAATATATGATTGATTTTTGCTTACTCCATAAAATATTTTAAAAAAGATGATTAAAGTGCATAAATGTATAATACTTACATTGATAAGTATAAATTTAGTCTGTAAGACATGAAAGATGAAATTTATATGTTTCCATCTTACTTTATAGGGATGTTTTTCTCCAGATAGGTGGAATAGTGTTCTGATTTTTGCATTTATAACTAAAATGACTCAAAGACATGTTGTCTTTGGTTCTTGAAGTGTCAGAAAAAATATTTTAACCTCTGGAAGCTGTCTTAGATTCTTGCTTCTTGATGCTGAAACTAAGGCAAATTTTCTCTCATGTAATTTGGAGAAACTGAAACGTAAGGCTGAAAAGAACCCTGGTCCTTGAAGGGCCTGCTCCTTTCCATGTCTGACTTTAGAAGTCTACCTGTCCTTTAGGATCCAATAGAAAGGATTCCTCCTATGAAATCAACCCAGTCAAAAGTATTTCTGAACACCTTTAACAAATTTTTTTTAACACAAATGCCAATGCATTGCCCTAAATATTCTAAATCACCCTTGATCTATCACAGACCATATCAAATTGGTCACCAAACCCCAAATCTCAAAAAGATCTCATCTATCTATTCTCCACTTGCCATTCTCACTGGTGTGACCTTTGCGCCAACACTCTCTTATTGACCACCTGAAATAACGCACCCATCTCTTACACACCCCTAGGCTTTTGGTCTCTCGTGCTGTGTATTCTGTCTTAACACTGCAGTCATCTTAAACTATACTAAAATATAAAAATGGACACAACATCTAGTCTTCATGGTCCAGCCCATGCTGCATCCATCTTCTCATGTGCTCACATACACCAATCTACTTTCTCATCTCACAAAGCTCCTTGCCTCCCAGGATACCCACCCAAGGTATTCTGTTTATTTTTGCTTTTTTATGAATGACTTTGCATATTATATTTTCTCTCCCTCAAATGACAGTATTTATTTTATTTATTGTCTATCCTGCAACACCCTTGGGAAGCTCCAACGAATATTTCAAAAGAATATTCCAGCATAACGGATAGCAGGAACAAAGAACCTTAAAAAATGAACTTAGTATCTTCAGAGTTATTACAAAAAGGAGGCTAGTAAGGCTGAAGTAGAGTGAGCATGAAATGAGAAGAGGAGGGAAAGGGGCTGAATAATATCTGAGATTTGAAGATATATAGTTTTGGAGATCATTATTTTATTTTACTATTCTGTAAAAAAAACAAGAAGGAGTTGGAGGGTTTAAAACAGGAAAGTGATGTTATCTAACATAGATTTTTAAAATCACTTAAATTCTGTGTGGAGAATAGATTGTAAGAAACATAGGGAGTTGTCAGTGGGGAAAAGGGAGAAATCAACGAATATTTATAATTTATACTCTTCATCAATATCACACTGCAGAAAGACATATGTAGACAGGAGTCAGTTAGTTATTCAGTGCAATGATATTAAGTGCCTACAGTGAATGAGAGTCTGTGCTTGGGGGAAAGAGTGTTTAACTTGGAGTTGGAGAGGTATGATTCAACTCCTGGCTCCACTGCTTGCAAGCTATGTGACCCTCAGAAAATTATATAACCTCTGAAAGCCTGAGTGTCATCATCTACAAAATAGATGAAGATTTGATGAGGATTAAATAGACAGATTTAGCACATTGCCGGGCACTTGATAATTATTTTGCTAATTTAGTGTAGTAGTAACTATACTAAATCAGTGGCAGTTGGACATTTTATCAGTTTTTAGGAATGCTTCAAGATGCAACAAACTCAATGAAATTATTGCTCCTCTCAACAAACATTTAACATCCTTGGTTCTACAGAAAAGATCAAGAATCATGACTTGCTCTTCATTTTCATTTTCCTTGGGGACTTTTGTCGTTTTTTTACTATGACACATTAAAACAAAGGAAAGAAGTTCTTCTGTTTCATGCTGGTTGAGGGTAAATATCTGCAAATAGAATTGAATTTGATCTACCAAGTTTCCACATAAATTAGACTTCAATTTTTACCATGATATTCTTTCTAATATCATAGAATTGGAGAATGGAGAAAGAACTAATAATACACTGTAACTGCCACAAATGTCATTTTATTACAATTTAATACAGCTCAGTAGTGGGACTTGTCCAGAAAATTTTATAATTTTTCATATAAAACATAACTGGTAGTATTCCAGAAAATACATATTCCTCTTTTTGATAAAACTATACTTGAAATGAAAATAGTTTAGAAGCATAAACTTTACTGTAGGATGTTCATTTTGCATATTAATAATTTACATGTAAAAAGAGTTGCTTATTCTAGAAGAAAAAATGATAGTTTTCTGTTAATTCTTGAGGAAAAATAATGTCTACAAATAAATGCCCAAATTTTAAGACCAAGAAACAATTTGGCCATTATGGAAGCTCTAGTTACAAGCTTTGTAAGAAATTAACTAAAAATGAAGAAAAGGGTGTTGTTCCCTTGGTCTATCTCTAACCCTACCCCATGCCATGTGCATGGAAATGGGCACCAGGCACACACATTTTGTGTTCTGAGAGGCATGTTTCCTTCCACCTGGGCTGTAGGTAGGAACAGTGATGACCCGGGGTGGGGGACAAAGAAATTGTAAAGTGAAGCTAGAAGTGTTTGGATCCCTAAAGAAAATGAGTCTGTGAATATTTATGACCCTGAAAAGAAATGGGAAAGGAGAACATTCACTTTACTGATTATCCAAGAAAAATACAACTAGAAGAAGATATGACAGAAGTAATTTGTGGAATAGCTGAGATAGATTTGAAGTGGCCAAATCCAGAAGAGGTGTAAGAGCACAGTGCATGGCCAGGAACAAAGGACTCAAAGATTGGAAGATTCATTGTCTCTCCCTGGTAACTCTGAGGTGAAACGCATTCTGGGACTTCAAGAAACTGTGTGACCCAGTAGTACTGTATGTCACTGTAAGACTGTAAGACAGATTATTCATTATTCCCTGGAAAATTTTGTGTGACGAGTGCTTACAAATGTAACACTCCCAATCAAGTTGTCCAATAGAATGTGCTTTTGTTGCACAAGTATTGTTTCGATCCTACCATATGCCAAAGCTCCTATAGGTAAGAGGCACCTCCGGTAGAAAAGAAACGTGACTATAATTTTTCTTTATTAGTTATCTATTTTATACATATTAGTGTATATATGTCAATCCCAATCTCCCAATTCATCCCACAAAATGTGACTATAATTGATGCACTTGAAGAAATATTTCTGGAAGAAATATTTCCCACCATGGACCCAATATTATCTGCTATCAGTTGTAAGGAACTTGAAGATTAAAATATATCTTCTCAGTATCTTTCATTCTTTTAATGAGTTTGAGAAATAATGAAAAAAATTCTTGGCTTTATGTTCAAAAGCCCAGATTTAGGTTTACAACAGAAAAGATTCTGAAAGATACATGATCCAGTGGTTTGTGTGCTACCTCACACACTAAACTCAATATACCTGAATCTTTTTCAGATTATCTCTAGATTCTGTTCCATATTCTACAATTATTAGGACTTAATATATAGTCCAAGATCTGCAAATAGGTGCATCAATTTGGATTAGGCAGGTTTTGGGGGATGCAATCTTATTTTGGATAATAAAGGAAGACAACTATGGCTGACAAGAATTGAGGAATGATAGAAAATAGGTAATTATCCATGAATGTGACCTGTGTTTGGAGTGAAATAACTCAACATAATAGGGTTTCTTGATTAAAATGATGAATTCAAATATAAGTTTTGTTCTTAGTAGGTATATGGCATTACTAAATTTACTTAAATAATTTACTTTAAATTTACTTATCATCTCTGAATCTTTTAAGTAACATCTGGAGACGGAGGATTTACTGAGTTCTTTGATTGGTTTTAAATCCTCTGACATTAGGAAATATGTAAGTCTTATTCATCCCTATAGTTTCAATATCTACCAAAAACACCTGCCCAACGTTCAGCACAGTTACAGAGTCCTTAAAATGGCCTATAACGTCTTAGATGACTTTCTCACTTTATCGCCTATTCTCTTCCTCCTTTACCATATGGGACTCTTCCTTTATCTCAAATACATCAAACTTGCCACTACCTCAGAGTATTTTATTTGCTGTTTCCTTCTCCTAAACTCCCTTCACCCAAATATCTAACTGACTCACTTCCTTACTTCCGTTAGACACTGCTCAAATGACATAATTATCACAAGGTCTTCTCTGGAAACTGTAAAAAAGCACCTACCACATACTTTAATCTTCCTTACTCCCTATCATTCTTACCCAGTTTTATTTTTTCATAGAGCTTTAAAATATATGGTATATTATATATTTCTAGTTCATTAATTCACTGTTTACCACTGGAATATAAGATGCCAAGGCAAAGTATTTGCTAATTGATTTGTATGTATTGTCACTAGTAAATGGAAAAGCCAGGATGTAAATATAAGCTTGATTGAAAAGCATGTATCTGTGTGTGTTCTGAGGTAATACAGTTTCCCGTAATTTGCTAGAGTGAAACATTTCCACTGCTTTTGTGCATCTATATCATATTGTAGCTATTTGAGCTAAAATATCACCTCATATATCTACACAATACTTAGAACAGTATCAAGTAATAGTTTGTATTTAGTAGTATATATTGACCGAAAGAAATTAATAAATGATTTTCTTCTGGGCCTTTTGTACAGAAATAAATTACTATTATATTAGAACATTTCTATTTTATGATACTTCTGTGCCTTAAAATCCATTCTCTTAAAATTTCTTAAGTACTCAAGAATGATTCTTGAGAAAGAGAGACAGAGACAGAGAGAGCTCCAAATATCTTCAAAGGGCCTTTTGAGGCTTTAGCTGAATATTCATCACTGCATATGTGTGAAGGAACTACTGAAGCTGGTAAAAGAATGACTAGAAAAGATTTGAGAGACCAATCTCTGGATATCTCACAGGGCTGAGAAGAGTTCCTGCTCCCATTAGCCATAGTGGAAAATCTCATGATTTGGGGGTACTGGGGAGAATACCCAGAAGGGTTTTGTTTCAATAGTGGGAAAAATTAGGCTTGTATGAAATGTTATTCTGGCCCTGCTTAACAAAGTTTAAAATCAACATCTGAAATTAATAACTAAACTCTTCCTGCTAGGTGAATCCCAGAAAAAATGCTTAAGAGTTATTTATTAAAAATACCTTTACGCAATAAGGTAAAATTCACAATGTCTTGTCTCCAGTAAAAAATTACCAGGCATGCAAAGAGGCAAGAAAATGTGGCCCATATGAGGAGAAAAATCAATCAATCAAAATCAACCCAGAAATGTTGCAGATAATAGAATTAATGGAAAAGAACAATAAATCAGCTATTATACCTGGAATACATAAATGAACAGTTTATGTAGAGAGATGAAAATCAAACTTCATCTCCAGCAGATCTGTCGTACAAAAAATATGTAGTAGAAATTCCCTCAGGCAGAAGGAAAATGACAACAGTTGAATATCTCTATCTACACAAATGATAAGCATCAGAAATGGTAACTACATGGGTAATATAAAAGATTTTTAAATTATGATTTACATCAATTTAAAAAATTTAATGTAGAACAAAAGAAATATAACATATGTAGAAGTGAAATGTATGACACGTATAACACAAAACCTAGAATGCGATAAATGGAAGTATAATTTTGAAGGTTGTCATACTAAAGGGGAAGAATATAACTTGAGTGTAGGCTGTGATAAGGTAAAGATGTGAACAGTAACACTGAAGCAACCACTGAGAGAGTTAATAATCCAACCAAGGAGATTAAATTAACTTATAAACAATACTCAATCCAAAATAAGGCAAGGAAAAAAAAGAAAATGAGAATTAAGAAAATTAAAAATAAATAGAAAACAAATAGGAAAGTATTATAATTAAACTTAGTCTTATTAATAATCACATTAAATGTAAATGGTCTAAACACACCACTGCATAGAGCTTTTCAGAATGGATAAAAAAAAATGAAGACCCCACTTCATACTGCCTACAAGAGATCTTGCTTTAAATATAAAGACACAACTAGCTTGAAAGTAAAAGAATGGGAAAACATGTTAACAGTAATCAAAAGAAATCTGGAGTGTATATATTAATATTAGACAAAATGTATTTGAAAATGATATGTGAGTTCATACAGAGAATACAACTTCTAAATAATTATGAATAAAACACATGAAACAAAAACTTATAAAACTATAAAGAGAAATAGACATATCTATAATTTTAGTATAAAATTTCATACTCCTCTCACAATAATTGATAGAAAAAGTAGTCACAGAAATTGGTAAAGTTATAGGATATTTGAACAACGTTTCAACCATTTTAACCCACTTCATATTTACTGAATGCTCCACCCAGGAAAAAGTAGAATAAACATCTGTTAGAAGTGTACCACGTACCGTAAGCTAACACATATATATGGAATCTAAAAAAAAAACTGGTTCTGAAGAACCTAAGGGCAGGACAGGAGTAAAGACGCAGACATAGAGAATGGACTTGAGGACACGGGGAGGGGGAAGGGTAAGCTGGGACGAAGTGAGAGAGTGGCATGGACATATACACACTACCAAATGTAAAATAGACAGCTAGTGGGAAGCAGCCGCAAAGCACAGGGAGATCCGCTCAGTGCTTCGTGTCCACTTAGAGAGGTGGGATAGGGAAGGTGGGAGGGAGATGCAAGAGGGAGGAGATATGGGGATATATATATATGTATAGCTGATTCACTTTGTTATACAGCAGAAACTAACGCACCATTGTAAAGCAATTATACTCCAATAAAGATGTTAAAAAAAAGAAGTGCACCAAGTAAGATCGTCTTCTGTGCCATAAAAAGACTAAGTAAATATAAAGGCCTTCATGAAAAGCTCAAACGTATATCTACCGTATGACACAGCTATTACACTCAAGTATTTACTGAAGAGAAATGGAAATGTATTTCTGTACAAAGAATTGTACACAAATGCCCATAGCTATTCAGTTGTTAATAGCCCAAACTGGAAGCATCCTAAATGTCAACAACATGTAAATAGATAAATAAATTGCACTATATCTATAATACTTTTCAGCAATAAAAAGCAATGAATTCTTGACACACACAAAAACATAGATAAATCTCAGAATAATTATGCTGAGGGAAAGAAACCAAAGAGTACATATTGTGTGATTCCTATTATATAAAATTCTAGAAAATACAAACTAACTAATAGTAACAGAAAACAGATCAGTGGTTGCTTAGGGAAAAAAATAAGGGCAGGAGGAATAAATTGCAACAAGGCCTGAGAAGCCTTTTGGGTGTGATTAATATTTCATTTTCTTGATTGTGGAGTTAGTTTTATGGTTGTACATATACATCAAAATGTCAAACTATACACTCTAAATATGTGTAGTTTATTGCATGTCAGTTATAACTTCAATAGAGCTGTTCTAATAAAATAGCCATCTATATGACCTCCTGAAAAACATCATTGAGGTATTTGAAATTTATACACAAAAATCTAAAGAATACCATGGTCGAAAAAAATGACCAACAAAATACAGGATCACTTATTTTCTAAAGTTGCCCCTTCATTAACTTATCCAGAAGAAACAAAAATAATGGAAGGATTTTATCATGATACTTATGAAATATTCCCTGGGAATAATTCAGGCTTACAGGAACATGCTTTCATGATTTAAACCTCTAGTGACGTTAAGTGCACAGCAGAAGTAATTCATTTAATGGTTCCTCAGTGACCTAAAAGAATGAACACACCTGTCAAGGTTTCTAACCAAGTCTTATGCCAGAACAAGGAAACTAACTGACAAAAAAAAGCTTTTCCTTTTTAATTTTCATTAACCCTCACAAAATTACAAAGGCATATTAGTCTAATGTAGTTCCAGATTTACATGAATTACACGTAGATTAACAGTGCTTATTTTTTTTTGTGAATTCCTGCATCAAATTACTTTTGTTTGGGAGTTGGATATAAATTTTGCATTTCTTATAAGTAATTAAACATAGGTTGTCTTTTCTTAGATTACTAATGTCCTTTGGATCTTTCATTTTAATAAGCTTGGTGACTTTTCCTTGTTTAGCTCTCATGTGCAAAATGCTGAATTCTCTAACGGAAAGATAATTAGAAGGAAAAAAAAATCCTGGTGGCACCAATAAGATTTCAAACAGGTTTAATAATGCCATTCTACCAATATTCAGCATATCTTTTGCTACTATATTTTAATATCTGTATCCTATACGTAAAGATGCCATAATTCAATAGAAAAACATGAGTAAACAGTGATTTAATGAATGTGGAACAAACGAATAAAAACATTCGACTAAAGTATAAATTTCATATTTATGGTTTAGTAGGGCAGAAATGGACTAGGTATTAAAAGAACTAAATTTTGAACCATGATTTACCCTTTATAAGTTATGTGACTGAGCAGTGCAATATGCTATTGCCATTCTTCTCAATGTCACAATCATTGTTTTAAGATTATTTCATAATATTCTGTTTCATGAATGTACCATGATTAACTTCACAACTTCCCTAATTTGGGACATTTAAGTGATATCCAAGCATTACCTCCCCCACCCATAGAGTTACAAGTAGTAATATGGTATTAGTTTTCATAGTGGTCTGTACACAGCAATATTCTCACTTCCATAACATTCATATATCAAGATAGGCCACAAATCCCATTGACATGAAAATGAGACTCATGGTCAGTCAGAAAACCAAAAGCTCCTCAAGATAGAAATTAAACAAAGCACATATGACCCAAAATGGTTCCACCTCTAATTCCCGATTCTTTCATCATCGGCCTCTCCAACACCATGCCTTTTGTTCCCTAATGGGCCATGATTTTTCATGCTTCTGTGCCTTTGCACATGTGGCATCCCCTCTCCTAGAAACCACTTCCCTACTCCTCCACTCCACGTGGCAAAATATGACTTATTTTTCAAAGTTCAGCTGAAATGTACCTTTTTGATTACTCCCCAGTTCTCCAAATTGATTTAGTTACCTCTTCCTTTGTTTTCCTCAGTTTTTACCTCTCATATAATCCTATATGCTCAATAAGACTTAGACCAGATTCTTTGAAACAACATATGTCCAGTTCTGAAGACTCACTAGTCTTGCAGCTGAATAAAAGTCAATGATTTTAGGACTTCCCTGGTGGTGCAGTGGTTAAGAATCCGCCTGCCAATGCAGGGGACATGGATTCGATCCATAGTCTGGGAAGATCCCCCATGCCATGGAGCAACTAAGCCCATGCACCACAACTACTGAGCCTGCGCTCTAGAACCTGCAAGCCACAACTACTGAGCCTGTGCACCACAACTACTGAAGCCCGTGAGCCTAGAGCCAGTGCTCCGCAACAAGAGAAGCCACCGTGATGAGAAACCCACGCACCACAATGAAGAGTAGCCCCCTGTTGCTTCAACTAGAGAAAGCCCGTGCAACAACAAAGACACAATGCAGCCAAAAATAAATAAATAAATAAAATAAAATTTTAAAAGTCAATGACTTTAAATTTAATTTAATTGGTGTAATGGACTGAATGCTTATATCTCCCTCAAAATGTATCTGTTGAAATCCTAACCAAATGATGGTATTATGAGATGGGGCCTTTGGGAGGTGATTAAGTGGATCCTTCATGAATGAGATTAGTGCCCTTTTAAAAGAATCCCAGAGAGCCCTCTCCCCCCTTCTCCCATGTGAGAACACAGTGAGAAGATAGCCACCTATGAGCCAGGAAGTGGACTCTCACCAGACACCAAATCTACCAAATCTGCTGCCTCCTTGATCTTGGACTTCCCAGCCTCCAGAACATGAAAAATAAATGTCTGTTGCTTAAGCCACCCAGTCTATGAAATTTTATTACAGCAGCCCAAACAGACGTATTGGTGATTGACACACAAAAAAAGGAGAGGAAGAGATGAGATAAGGAGGCAAAGAAAAGTTTATTATCCTACAGGGTGATTTGTCCTACAGGGTGGAGTAATTCACATTCCCTCCACACTAGTTCTTAGAATATTTTAATTTGTTGGTCAATGTAAAAATCTACTTTTTCAGAGCCTTAAAAAAAACCAAGTCAGAACTTTTTCTTCAGTGTCCACCAAATGAGCAAAAAAAAAAAAAAACCCCAGAAAACTATCCTCTAACATTGAAATCAACAGTGCAGAAACCTGGGGGTGAAAGTGAGGCTGAAGGTGGGGGACAGAGCAGGGGAGCAGAAACATGATTATAGACCACAGACAAGCTTGCCTTTTCCCATCTTCCAGGAGAATGTGAGTGTCAAGAACAAAGCCTATAATATTCGTAACTGGACTTCGGAGTATGGAGAGAGGAATAACGGGTATGATTATTAGGGCAAGCGATGACAGTCATTTCAATTAGCACAGGCACCAATAAAAACAAAATTGGAAATAGAAACAAGACAAAATCAACATGAAATTAACAAAAGTAGCCCCTCCCACTCTTACATGTCAAGAGTGTAACCTTACTGGTTTCTGAGCTGATAAACTGTCCTCAGAGTTGTATACTTTGCTTTACAAATAGCAATAAATAGGTCTGCAGTTTAACCCAAATCTTTAGTAAAACAAGTTTTACATTTATTTTTATAATAAGCTTATTATTTGTTTCTGTCTAGAGTACCTATTTAAGAACCAAATAGATTTAAGGTTCTTAACACCTAAATGTATAAGACCCAATCTGATGACTGCAACCATACCTCAGAAAAAGCCAATTGCCCCTAATTTGGTTGATAGTTATGGAAGACCTGAAAATTGATTAGGTGCAGTTATGGAAGCCTGAAGGAGTTTCCCAGGGGAAGCCATATATCTAGATAATTCCCAAGGAACTTGAGTTTCATAAGAAATTATTACTGAAGAGTTTTGGGATCTAATGGTATTTATTATATTAACAGAAAACACATAAGCTCTAATTGTAGGTCAGAAATTAAGATGCGAAACAAGGAAGTCTACTTCCTCTTAGAGAATCTTACAGTACAGATCTTACAAAGTACAGAAAATCTCAAGTCTGAGATTTAAATTTCTATCTGTGTTCTAAAAAATACAGAGTCAAAGTCATATGCTGCTAGGAAAAAGTGGTCAAAATGTGAACCTTCAAAAAGGAGTATTGCATATTTATGGAGAATAAATTTTATACTGTAAATTATAAATAATGTACTATAAATTAATTTAATATGATAATGTTTTAAGTACTTTTATCTTTATTATGTATTACATAATACATTTTAATATAGGAAGATAATTTTTTATTTAATGTTTGGCCATCCGTCAAGGATTAAAGGCTTTTTAAAAATCTGCCTTTTTGGTACATGTTTTTTTTTTTTAAATCTCAAGATAATGTATCTGTAGGTCAAATATCTACAATTTTACATGGTTTAATCCCCAAATAATAATCTAATGAATATAACTGCAAACACAATAAAAATAATTTTATAAAATATAAAAAGAAATTGTCCTCCAAGGAGGACAAAATGAGAATGTTGAGGCAGCTAAACTGAATAATTACAGAAAGCCAAAGGCCAAAATATGCTGCATATTGCATTAGTATTTATAATATATTCTAAAACTGAATTGTATGGCTGAGCCCATGGGTTGCATTTTAAAGAAAGAAAGAACCTGCTAAAAATCAAATTTTCAGTATTTCCTCTGCTTAGGGATTTAGTCACGAAACTGTCAATATCATCATTAAATCAGCATCAACAATATGAAACATTTGTATTTTACATATTATGTCATGTAGTGGTTCATAGTAAATCTCTCAGTGATAATGGATTCCAAAGTGTCAGATATGTTAAACATATTTTCCTCATATACTATAAAACTTACCTGCAAACGTAAGAAAATTATACCATGAATTGTGTTAAAAATTGGCTAACCAGTTGTTTTATAAATCAAGTCATTCATATTATGAGAAAATAGAAATTGAATTTCAAATAATAAAAAGTATATATTTGGGGGCTTTTGGTTACATACAGTTTACGAAGATCTTTTAACCATAAATACACACTTTGTCTTTCACCTTCCATGTTTTAATTTGAGCTAGCCACAAAGGACCTCACTTAAAATGTCCTAGGAGGGATATTCTGTTTTATTTTCACTATATTAAAGTCTTTCAAAGTTTTTCTTTTGCCATGTCTACCAGAAGGAATTCCATTACACTACAGGAAGCTACAGGAAGAAAGACAGGATGTGAGGGAGAGGGCAAAGTAGGAAGGAGACCTTCTGAAGTCAGGTTGCTTTCATAGGCAAAAAGTTCCTTCGTAGGAGTAAAACTGGTGAAATTATGTTGATATGTCACATTTATCTAGCACTCAATTTTCAAAATACTTTCTGTCCTCTACCTTATGTGCAGAGAGGGTTAGATGTATAGTACGTTATCAAGTATCAAATGTCAACATGGCAAACGACAGACAAGGCACTGGACCAAGATACAAAACAAGCTAATAGGTAGATAAGTAGGTAGGTAAGTGATAGAGGAGATTTCTTCTAGAGCCTATACTAGGACATAAAAATTGGTTTGCCTAGAGCATGAATTAATGCTATATGTTTTTATATACTATATGACTATATGCAGTCATACACAGTTAATTTTCTATATTTTAACACTTTATATTCACATGTAACGGTTATTTTCTACACCCAAAATTAGAGTAGTCTTGGCATTAATAATTAACCAAAGCTATCTAACACAAACACACAGCATAACCTAGTCTTCATAATTAAACATTAAATCCAAAAGATCTATTTATAGTTGATTATAAAAGATATAAGTTTTCCATTTATAAAATTTATCACAAATATCTTAGAATATTAAAAAATTGTACCTTAGGGCTTCCCTGGTGGCACAGTGCTTGAGAGTCCGCCTGCCGATGCAGGGCATGCGGGTTTGTGCCCTGGACTGGGAGGATCCCACATGCCGCGGAGCGGCTGGGCCCATGAGCCATGGCCGCTGAGCCTGCGCTTCCGGAGCCTGTGCTCCGCAATGGGAGAGGCCACAGCAGTGAGAGGCCTGCATACTGCAAAAAAAAAAAAAAAATTGTACCTTAAGAGACTAACTTTAAAAATAAAATTACAATTTTTACTGTCATAGATAAGAACAAGTAAAATACTCTTTCACTCAGGAACACAGCATTTGTTTCCCAAGTTTAAATAATAAGAATATTTCAATAATTTCCATTTCATAGATATAATTTTTTATTGTAACATTTCTGGGGAATTTGATCTGTCACAAATCTGAAAATATACACTAATTTGATAAATCAAGTTCTCGATATATTTTTCCATGATGCCCCACTGACCTTTAGAAAAGATATGTTATTTTCTTTCTAACATCTTATCTGATCTCGAGAAGAACATGAGTAAAACACAAAAAGGCTTTGCACTCTGAATCTCAAGGTGACATTTAAGACTGACATCCAGCTAGCAGAAGATCTCAAAATTTTCTCCTTGTCCCATGGGGATAAGCAAATCATTAATATGAGACGGTATCAGGCTAGTAAGTGCTTTAAATGTCAACAATAAAACTTTAAAATCAATGCAAACCCTGACAGGAAGCCAATATGAAAACTGGAGACAAAAGTGATGTACTTTGAACAGGTAAGTAGCCTCACACTGAATGAACTGAACCTTAGAGACTGATTTATCAAGAAATCGAAACATCAAGATGTTGAACCAGTCCAGGCTCAGTGATTATCACATTGCAGTAGTTTCAGTACCATTTACTCCTCTTTGCTCTACTCAAATGATGTGCTATAGAAGATAACTAGTTCTTAATAGATTTTAATCATTTTACACTGAAACCAATGACTAGATTCAAATTAATAGTAACACTAACCTTCATCCCAGCTTACCCTTCCCCCTCCCCGTGTCCTCAAGTCCATTCTCTACGTCTGCGTCTTTATTTCCGTCCTGCCCCTAGGTTCTTCAGAACCTTTTTTTTTTTTTTTAGATTCCATGTATATGTGTTAGCATACGGTATTTGTTTTTCTCTTTCTGACTTACCTCACTCTGTATGACAGAATCTAGGTCCATCCACCTCACTACAAATAACTCAATTTCGTTTCTTTTTATGGCTGAGTAATATTCCATTGTATATATGTGCCACATCTTTATCCATTCATCTGTTGATGGACACTTAGGTTGCTTCCATGTCCTGGCTATTGTAAATAGAGCTGCAATGAACATTGTGGTACGTGGCTCTTTTTGAATTATGGTTTTCTCAGGGTATATGCCCAGTAGTGGGACTGCTGGGTCTAAGTGAGAGAGTGGCATGGACTTATATATACTACCAAATGTAAAATAGATAGCTCATGGGAAGCAGCCACATAGCACAGGGAGATGGGCTCGGTGCTTTGTGACCAACTAGAAGGGTGGGACAGGGAGGGTGGGAGGGAGACGCACGATGGAGGAGATATGGGGATATATGCATATGTATAGCTGATTCACTTTGTTATAAAGGAGAAACTAACACACCATTGTAAAGCAATTATACTCCAATAAAGATGTTAAAAGAATAGTAACACTAACCTTTGCACAATATTTTATAGTTCACAACATTCAAATAGAATTCTACATGATCAAGGAACAAGGAGATTCACAATTGAAAGAATATATTTACACACTTACTTTTGTGCTATTATTATGATAATGAACTTGAAATTGTTGAATACAAATGTTAAAAAGTGAGAGCTATGTGGTTCTAAAGGTTACTCCTGGTGTGCAAAATTTATGGAGAATTGTTCCAATTCCTTTTCAATATATTATTTTCCATTTCATACCTTATGTAATCATAATAATAGAATCAATAATATTAGTAACAATAATAGCTAACACTAACTGGCCATTTATTGTGAGACATGCATTGACTGATTTAATCACCATTGTTACTACCCACATTTTACACCATTGTTACTACCCACATTTTACCCACATTTTACAAATGAGGCAGAGACAACACGAAGTGACTAAGATTCCACAACCTGTAAATGTTAGAACTAGGATTCTGACCCCAGAAACTACTATATCACATTTGTCATATATACACACACTATTTTAATATATATGCTAAGGTATTCATATGTGTGTGTTAAACTTGAAAATCATGATATAATTGTCATATTGCAAATAGTAAAAAAAAAAAAAAAAGCAAAGTGAGAAGTAAATACAGTCTGCAAAAAATACCACCCTTTTCTTAGTGAAAAAAATCTTTTGATGCCAGTGTTCATACACAAGTGACTAATGCATACATCATTCTATTGGGCTTTGCTTCATTGCTCTTTGCAGATATTGGTTTTTTTATAAATTGAAGGTTTGTGGCAACCCTGCTTTGAGCAAGTCTGTAGGCAGCATTTTTTTCTGACTTTGTCTCTGTGTCACATTTTGGTAATTCTTGCAATATTCCAGACTTTTTCATTACTATTATATTCGCTATGATGATCTGTGATCAGTGATCTTTGATGTTACTACTGGAAAAAGATTAGGACTTACTGAAGGCTCAAATGATGTAATAAAGTAGTTTTAAATTAAGGTATGTAGAGTTTTTAGACATAATACTACTTAATAGACTACAATGTAATGTAAACATAAATTTATACATACTGGGAAACCAAAAAGTATGTGACTCACTTTATTGCAATGGTCTGCAACCAAACCTGCCATATCTCCAATGGATGTCTGTATTTCAAATGTCAGTGACTGGAAAAGTAGTTCTGTGGGCTTTTTTTCTTTTCTTAAAAGAACCCTATGGAGTGTGCTTGCATTTATTACATAGGATTGGGTAACTGCAAAACACACAAAACTCCTCCAGGTGTACTTACATAAGCCTTTGTTAAAAGTAAAGGATGTGGTACAACAGAAGAACGTGCAGGCAACTGTCCAGGGCTTCCAGCCCCAGGGTCCTTTCTCAGTCACATAGAATGTACTTTGTTTTCATATTATAAACTGCCATGTTATGTACCAAGTACCTTGATTTCAAGAGAACTCAGGCAAAATTTACTCAGGTAGAGCTCTTTCATAACCTGATACTCAGGTAAAAACAGCCAGGCTCTGTAACCAATTAAAACAGGTACAAAACATCAATATAAATGTTTCTACACAGTGTAGGCAAGCGTGCCCCCGGCGCCTCCAGGAAGTTTGAACTTTTAACACCACATTACGTATCACTAATTAATACATCTCACCCTTACCTTGGCCAAGGATCAGTTGCAGATTTCCAGGCATCCACAGACATAAGTGTAAAACTTTCCTAGTCCAGTTGTAAGATAACAAGATCTAACACAGAGCTCACTGTTGAGTGAGGCAATTTATCGAGCAAGTGCTCAGAAAGTACCAGGGGCTCTCTGGACACTTAACTAAAACAATAACTTCTCTCTCTTTTGGTCCCATGTCCTGTTACAAATATACCACCCTCCTTTGGAAGGAGTGATGGCAAAATTAAGAAGTCGGTATTTACTACAGAACTAAGCGTGGGGGGAACGCCCACAGTCAAAAAAAATGAATGACAAAGTGAAACCCATTAAAGAGAGGGGAAAAGTGAGAACATGGGAGAGAGCGCCCTATGCTGGGGTTGGGAGATGTAACTTCAGTGCCCCTTTTCTTTGCTTCTTAGACAGATGCAGACACAAAACTAGATGATGGGATTATCAATAGGAAGAGACAAAGCATGAGACAACCCATCTGAGCAAGCTGGAAACTGAATATTCACTTATTGCTCAGAAACTGTAACATAAAATTCATGCTCTTCCAATGTGACTGGTGCCAATATAAATTACGTGACAGCTCAGAAGCATAATTTTTCCTAGATGTAGAAGAGGAGTTACAAGTTAGAATGTTGTTATGGTCACTTTTTCTCTGCACTGTATGTAATAAACATGTTGCATTCACCACAATCCCTACCTGAGGATGCTAACTATATGTTACATATTGACTCTACGTTATTTATTTATTGCTGATGTGGTAACCTTATTATGCATCTGATAAATATTGTAACATTCCTTTTTATTTTAAAATAAATATTATAAAGTGAAATTCAAAGACAGCGAGGCTTTTTCCCCTATCGCGAGGGCTGGGTAGCTCTACAAGTGTTCAAGCCTATTGTTCAAGTAGGTGGAGGCTGATGGAGGTGGTAGAAACATGTAGGTGGTATGCATGGAGAAACTAAAATGGAGACACACGATCCTTTAAAACGAGTGAGATGTGCAGTCAGACTATCATCTCTACTGTTACTTGTAATATGAATTATATCTTTTATAGTATATCTTCCAATGAACTTGTTATATATCTTAAAGGAAGCTGAAAGTGTTAATATCAAGATTCATACTGACCAAAACAGCTATGATAAAAGCAGCAAATTGTCTTTACTGCTATAAAATTTCCATATCCTCATTCATATCAAACGTGAACATGAAACAGCAGGACATCAAATTACTTTTGCCTTCTTACAGCCACTCATGCGAAGTTTATGAAAAAGCTTGAATACTGATCATGCTACAGGGAGTGTGCAGAAATGAGTCTTCTAAAGTAGTGCTTATAATCAGTGAGCTACATCTTTTACTATCATCTGTTCATGCTGATATCTTCTTGGTAAGTAATTTTCTATTTCTGACTTTACTCTTTATAGCTGGGGTTGAGAGCCCTACAAAAGTAGTCAGTGGAGGTCCAAACAATAGAAAGTAGAAGAATGGGTTGAAAATCATCCAGGAAATGCACACGAGGGATATATATTAGTAAGTAGTGGGCATCCATCCACGAAGACTGGAGTTTGAGGCAGAAGTCATGGTCTCTCAAAAACATGAGATACTTTGGAGAAAATACCAACCTCCCTTCCCTGGTGAGCAGAAGCCAATGTGGTCTTGATCATCAGGAACAAAATCTGGGCAAGGGAGTAGATGAGGCAGGTTTGGTTGTTGTTGTTGTTTGTTTTTGGGGTTTTTTTATAGTAGGTTGGAGGAAAGATGAAATGAATCATCCTGCCTGGGTCAGAGGGTCAACAACAGAGATGGACTGATATATTGAATGTGGTAGGATGGTGAGAGAACAAAACCTAGATCCCAATTGAAGGGTCTACAGCAGAACCAGACAAGTTAGTAAGGCTTTAGAAAGTACAGCAGGGGTTTAACAGAGGAAAATGTAAGTTGAAAGTTGGAGTAGGAAGACTTTATTAAGTACCTTGGATTGTAAAGTAGCTGTGAATAGAGCTGAGAGTAAGGCAAGACTGATGTCCCAGAGAAAGTGGAAAACTAATGTGGAGTTAATTACAGGAGAGGAGGCAGAGATCAAGTTACTGGAAGCACAAAATAAGACTTTATTTTACTTTACTTTACTTTGAGACTAAAGTAAAAGAGCTATTTTTAAAATATTACTTACAGTAATATTAAGAATAGGTAAAACTAGTCACTTATACTCTACCCAATGACTCTCTGACAAATTGTTCCTGCCTTTAAGTAGCTATTCCAAAACAAGAGGAATTCCTTTAAAGATGGAGAAATTTTAGAGCACTCATTTCCAAAACAATACAGTCATTCATTGTTAAGTTGGAAAGAATTTCTTAAAGATGAATGTCTCAGATACATATGCTTGCCTCATTTCTAAATAACATAATCATATTTAGGAAATACGTTTGCCACAAGACTGAACATGAAAGTGTCTGTAATTATCTACAGATATAATAGTATGGAAAAAAATAAGGGACACACCCAGACTTGAATATCCAGGAGAGTTTGTATCTGTTTTAACTGTCTTTTTACCCTGGAGTAATATTGACTTGGTACAGGTACAGTAATATTGACTTGAAAATGGTTTACCATTTTCAAAATGTCTCACAATTTTGATGCCATTTTAAAGTTCTTCTTTTAAATATGTGGCAAGCTTGAAATTGCAAAGCCAAACTATCAATAAGAGAAGGATAAAAGCCATAAGAGCCAAACTAACAAAAAAGCTATCTTTGCCATCTTGTACTTTTGTTACTGAGAAAGAGAAGATAATGTGTAAAGATCATCTGAGATGAAGACATTAAGAAAGGGGTAATTAAATGAAAGCATCTGAAATACATCTGGTAGTTCATTAAATACAGTATTCTGTTTTAACTAAAGACATACGTGATGCTCTAGAGTGGTCCTTGAGATGTGGCTACTGGAACTGAGGAAGTGAATTTTTATTTAATTTAATTTAATTTTAAATAGCTACCTATTGAACAGCATAGGTCTAGAGAAAGTAAAAGTTGATCTCTAAACAAAGAGAGGAAACGTTTTCTTCATGTAGCACTTCATTTAAAAGTTGAGAGAAAAAATTTGAAAGCATCTTACAACATGCTCAAAACTCTCAAAATAAATTGAAATTAGTAGAAAGAGTAGTTTAAGTCAAACATACATGTCAAAAAGTGAGCATTTTGCTATATACTCACATATATGGGATTATAGGAACATTTTATAGAATGGTCAACCATCAAAAGAGAGTATGAAAATTTAGAAAATATGAGATATCAACATTAACACCATTGCGTTTATTTTGTAAATAGTTTTTGTGAAACACACCTGCTGATCCTAGCTCTGTTATGAAGCTATTAGGGCAATATCATTACACAGTGGTTTAAACGTTCCCAAAGTTACAAACTGCCCATCTAAGACCTTCAATCTTACTCGAAATTGATATCTTTATTCAAGCGACAGCTCTTGATTTTTCACTATATGCATACCTTTGTACCAGGTAGTGATGGGAACTGCAAGAAAGAAAGAAAGAAAAGAAAAGGAGGGAGGGAGGGAAGGCGAAAGAACACTAGAAGATATGGAGCACTGGTTCCAAGAAGTATTTATAATCTAAGTAGGAAGCCAAAATTTACACGTCTCAAATGTTTGATGAACTCCTAAAAAATGGCATCAGTAATAAGGAAGTGATATGCAAAGTACCTGGGAGGGTTTGCAAGCTGTAGCAGTAGGAGACATAGCTGAGTGCTTAAAAAAAAATGAGAAATGGGGGTGAACAAACAAACAAAAAAACCCTGGGTCTTTTAAAGCCTCAAATGTACATACATGTGTACTTCAGCATGAGTACAAACACCTATGAAACAGTCCATCCTCCATAATTTATCTTTCTATAATCTGCCTTTGACCTAAACACGAAATGGTGAAATCTGATTAGAGTTGACAGACATTGAAGTGAGAAATAGGATGGGTTGTTATTGTTCCTTTAAGTCTTGTTCCTTTGTTTTGTTTTCCACTTTAAGCACAAGCAGCCAAGGTTATGTTGTGACTGAAATGCCTTTCAGTGAGCCCTCTGCCTGACAATCCCTATCACCGAAACTTTGTCTCAGATCTGAACATAAAAACCCATGTTATTATTAGGTTGAACCATTCAAAATTGCCAAAACTCGATCATTTCTTTATCTACAAAAATGTCAGTTTCAAATATTGCAACTTATAGAATCAGTAGGTGCAATTCAAAGAATCTTGATTTTAATAATAATAATCAGAAAAACAAAATTATACATTATTGTTTCAAACAGAATATTGAAATAAAAGCAGTTTTTATTTTTGTATAACACTGTAAATTGTTCCCATTTGCAGATTTTATTATTAAAAAATAGAAAATATTCCAACATGTTCTCAATTTCTTGTCTAAGTCCTGCTTTCGTTTGCTTGTCGTATAGTTTAATACTCCCTCCTTCATAAAAGAAAGACCTCGGTTTCCTAAAAAACAAAACTAACCAGTTTCTTTGGAACTTCAACTTTCTTAACTGGATCATCTACTCCTTAGCAATATTTTTTTAAATACTGTAATACATTGTGAAGTATTATCAAATATCAGTAATTTAATAACAGAGAAAACCTTTTAGCTAAAAAATAGTTTAAAATATTTAAGGAGTGGTAATGTATACATCACAAATATGAAAAAATCTTCAGGAAATATTAAATGACAAAAGCAAGGCACAGAACAGTGAACGGTTTGCTATCTTTTGTGAAAGAAAAAAGAGAAAATAAAACTATATCTATAAAAATGCTAACAGCATACACAATAAACTAAAAACAGTGATAAAAAGGATGAATACAGGAGTGGGAGGAAAAATAATAACTGTGTATCTTTTTATACTGTTTTGATTTTTTGAACCATGTGAATGTACTACCTACTCAAAAAATTAAATTAAATGTTAAGAAGTATATAAAATAGGCACCAGTTTGCCCTTGTATTGTTTTCAAAATAAGAGTACACCTAGAGAACGGACTTGAGGTCCTAGAGAACGGACTTGAGGTTATGGGGAGGGGGAAGGGTGAGCTGTGACGGGGCGAGAGAGAGTCATGGACATATACACACTAACAAACGTAGTAAGGTAGATAGCTAGTGGGAAGCAGCCGCATGGCACAGGGATATTGGCTCGGTGCTTTGTGACAGCCTGGAGGGGTGGGATAGGGAGGGTGGGAGGGAGGGAGACGCAAGAGGGAAGAGATATGGGAACATATGTATATGTATAACTGATTCACTTTGTTATAAAGCAGAAACTAACACACCATTGTAAAGTAATTACACCCCAATAAAGATGTTAAAAAAAAAAAAAAAGAGTACAGCAGTTACAAAGATGCCTGGGTTTAACTATAGCAGCAATTTAGGAAAGAAATTCTCAAAAATGTTAGGTAAAAGATAACTAGTATATAGTACAGCAGTTCTTAAATTTTATTGTGCATAAAATATCCCAGATGCTTTGCTAAAAAATCCATAATCTCGGGGCCTAACTCTGATTATAAATGACTATGTTTGAACTGGAGTTTAAGAACGTGCATTTTAACAAACCCTAGGTAAGGGTCATGTAAAAACTGATTGACCCTACTCTGAGTAACCTTGTTTTAATGTTAGGGTATCTAATATCTTAAAATTTTATGCTATTACAATATTAACGAAAATAGTATTTCTGAAAATAGTAATTTCCTAACAGGCATTATTTTCCTTTTTAAATTTGATATGATTTTACTGTGTTCATTAGTTAATTAAAAAAGTTATTTGTGGGCTTCCCTGGTGGTGCAGTGGTTAAGAATCTGCCTACCAATGCAGGGGACATGGGTTCGATCCCTGGTCTGGAGAGATCCCACATGCCTCGGAGGAACTAAGCCCTCACACCACAATTAACTGAAGCCCACGTGCCTACGGCCCGTGCTCTGCAACAAGAGAAGCCACTGCAATGAGAAGCCTGTGCACCGCAAAGAAGATCCAGTACAGCCAAAAATAAATAAATAAAACAAATAAATTTTTTAAAAAAATTTTAAAATAGTTATTTGCAAGTCCAAAGTTTTCTTTATATTTAATATTAACTGGTAATCTTATACAGTAACCCATAAGAAGATACTAAAGAACCTTGCAGGTTTATCATTAAAAACAAAAACAAACAAACAAAAGGCTCCGTATCAATTTTAGAGTGCATTTGAAACTTTTTTAAAGTGGAGTAATGGATATTGTTAATCTTTGTGGTCACTCATCTCTGAGCCTCATTTCTGTTTGGGAAATCCTCTACTTTGTGAGTTTTGTTGACAGGCAGAAACTACCTTTTAATACAGAAGCTGAATACTCTTTTTTTCAAAACAGTATTTAGAACTGCAACCAAACTTCACTCAGGTTCAGGGTCATAAAAACAAACTGCATTGACGGCGTGGCCTCCAAGTCTGGCTCTCTGGCCCTACCAGACAGTGAGCTACCCAGAATCCTTTTAATATACTCTTTCTCTGCTTAAAAAACCAGAAATATGTTGATTCTGATTTTTTTTTTTTTTAATGTCTAAGAATCCTAGCTGATACCTGTGGGCTTAGGTTTGAAAAAGCAACTGAAATATCACATAGAAGAAATAAGACTTAACAGCAGTTCATGCAAAGGAAAACTAAACATAGCTGATTTCAACTTAATACAAGTCAACAATGCTAATGTGCTTGTCCCAAAATATTCATACAGACTTGGGGAGGGAGGCGGCACTGAAAGGATAGAGACCAGGACAAGAGAAAAAATGTTAAGACTGATTCTACAGCTCTGCCCGGGACTGTGCACATGTGGTGCAGAGTCTTAGGTTCTGGGTCCCACTTCTTAGACAAACCTTTATAAATGTGTGTTTCCAGTGAAAGGCTTGAAAATTATATCATAACTGTCAAAGCAATCAGATATTTAGCAGTTTAAAGACAAGATTTGATGAAGGATATAAGAGCATCATCTTTCAATAACAATCCAGAGATTTTTCCAAAGAAATTAGAAATTTAAACTGGTACCAATGGGGGTATTTTCACAGGATATGATCTCATTGTGAGACTTACTTGACAGTTAAAGCCACATAAAGAAATAATAGAATTCAATTAAAGAAATTAATAGCAACAATAGAGGCCTAATGATAACTTCTCAGCATGTTCAAAGGACATGTTACCATGTAATGAAATTTACTTAATAAACCCCAAACCTAATTGTCTATTTACTTTGTCTACTTTACGTTGTCTATTTCACCAGAAGATATATTTTTTACTCAAAGGCTCTTGCTTGCCACAACACTGGAAATGAAAAATAAGCTTATAAATCCTTCCCATCGTACTAGTGCTGAGGCCACGAGCAGCCACTGTCATCACAAAGTGACAAGTTCAGTCCACACAGACCATCTGTAAGTTTTTAGGACGAGGTAAAGGGCTTCTGAAATAGTCACGTAGAGTAGAGTTCTGGAGGATCTATGAACGGTTTGGTACATGAGATTTCATCGGAGGAGGCAGTGTCACTATGTATAAGGTGATGGGCAGGACTCAAGAGCAGTAGGGCTTCAGCCAATGGAGAGAGCACTTGAAAGTTATGGCTGAGTGACTCACAAAACTGAAGGTGGAAAGTGTGAAATACAGAGAGAGCTGTAATTCAGCAGCTAACGTTGGAAGCCAGCGGCACTCACTGAGATACAACATGTTGGGATCTGCTTGTGAGTAAAGGGTAATATGGGGCTCCGAAGATCAGTGTTGAGATCCGTGACCTGGGACCTGGGTTCTGTTACCTGGACATGTGAAAAATCCAAATTCGTGGGAGGATCAGAGGTTCAAAGCCAGGTTTAATTCTTATGTGCCTAAGTCAAAGAGTGCTGACAAGATAAACTTCCAGAGTCACGGACACCACTGGATTCAGGAATGAGCCCAGAATTCTTACCAGCACTGAACGCACTCCTTTGATGATCTCATCTAGTTCCATGAGTTAAAAACTATCTCTGTGTTTATAAACGTATCTTGAGGCCTTGCGTGTCCTCTTAATTCCAGGCTCCCCTTGGATATATAACATGTATCTCAAATGCAATCTATCTAGAACTCCCAATTTCCATCTCTATAGTTCTATATATTAATTCAAATAAGAGCAACGGTTTTCCCTATAGAGAGTTCTGTATGGTTTTCCATCAGGGGCAGTACCAGAATTTCCATACAGGTGTCCCTTTGGAACAATAATCTGATTGGAAAGGGGAGGTTGGCTAGGGAATTTGAGAAACATGTTTTAGAAGCACTGGCATTGCAAGCACACATTTTCACTCAAATTGTATACTTATTTTAGTGAAGAGAGATTGGGGTATGATGCTGAGATGCCCCCTACCTGCAGCCACCACTCTGCATACTTGAATGAATTACCATTGACCTTAAAATAAATGAAGTATTACATTTTATAGTTTCCCGGGCACTACTTGTGCTGGCCTCTTGCCTCCTTCTCTGATGTCATCTTGATCCACCATCCATCCCCTGCTTCACCTTTGCCAACTACATTCCAGCTAAAATACATGTGTTGCTCACACTAGACCTCAAATTTTTTCAGCTTTTTTAGTATTCCAAGCACATTCCTGGTTCAGGACCTTCCCACGAGCTGTTCTATCTGCTTGGATTACTTTTCCTTCCACTTTTTGAATATCTGTCTCTGCCTTGTTATTTAAGTCCATTTCATTGTCACCTCTTTCTCAGAAAATGTTTCCTAACCATCTAATCTGAACTCTCTTTTCTCCCTCATCTAATATTCAAACCTGCAATTTCTATCATATCGCCTTTTTTGTTCATCTTAGCAGTTATTTATTTTTGTGTTAACTAGGGAATTTTTGTATTTCTCTATCAGAATGTAAGCTTCAAAGACAAGGAGATGGTGTATACCAGGTTTAACACTAGACTCCTAAAATCTAAAACAGTCAATAGTAGGTGTTCGATAAACATGTGTAGAAAGACCAGAAAAAGCAGAAGTAGGTAAATATGCAAAAGGATAGGTAAATCAATTTTTAAACTTTAAATACAAGTTATTACAATGTTAACATTTTATTTAAAAGGAAGGGGTAAGAATTGAAACATTGTAGTGTCAGAAGCCCTTTGATCTGTGTTAAAGGTAATGGGTAACCCCTGATATTTACTTGATGACATGGTACCCATTACTTGAACATCTCTTCAGCGGACCATTTCACACAGGGTTAACAGTGAAGTAGTTCCTGCAAATGGTTGCAGTTAAATGTCTATATATTTAGTTTCTCATTGTTATATACTATAAATCGACTTTTAACTTATGATTAATCTTCCTTTGACAATAATTTTTAGTTACTAACAGATAAGGGTTTTTTCTCCACACCTTGTCAAGAAGTTAATTACATGAAAATATTTTAAATATGTAACTGGTACTTCTATTTTAACATACTTTGCTTAAATATTTTTTAAGTGAAATAAGCATAATTTATCTGTGAAGAGAACTATGCTAGAATGTTTCACGAATGTTTTCATAAAATTGTGGTTTATATACTAAGTTTTCTCAAAAGAAGGGTAATCATTGCCGTATATTCCATTTTGAAAAATGAATATAGTCAGGTGATCCCAGAAAACATGGATTATAATATAATTACACATAATATTACTGACTTAAAATTGTCCCAGGCTCATAGAAAAAGGAACATTATTTCAAAAGGAATCCAATTCAACAGATTTTCAATACAGGGCTTTCTTATTGTCTTCACATGAGCTACTGAAGAATTCTCACTGGGAAATAAGTAGATATTAACAGAGCCCTGGCAATGAAAAATCCATTTAGACCACTTTAAATATCACAGTAGATGTTATTAGACATCTATAAAGTGAATCGTGTCAACCCTCAGGAGTTCAGATTTATTTATTTTACATAATAAAAATACAACTTTCCATGAAAATTTGATGCAATATAAGAAATCGCTCTGAAAATTCAGTTTCCCTAATTTAAAAAATTCCAATTGACTTACACCTTCCAGTAGAAATATTCATAAAGTTGTCAGTTTGTGTCAGTTGCATGAGAAAGATGATATAAATTTTCAGAGAAGGCAAATTTAACCTATCATTTATAACAACTTTTCTTAAAGCCATAGTCTAAATATTCTATTTCTCATATTCACATTTCTTAAAATCCAATCCTGATGAGATATGGATTAATAAGAGTTATAGCTAAATGTTTAATAACTCTTATGTTAATTTAATTTTGATGAAAGCGAGTATACTGCAGCAACTAGAGTTATTTTATAAAATTCAAATTCCTAAGGGATGTCCTTTTAGACTCTCTATCAAACAATAAAACACTGATCACTATATGCTAATAGACAATGTCTTAGTTCAGCGCTGGTTTGTTTAAGTATTGGGAAATAACAATCCTCCTCTTCTTTACTGTCATTTAGAGGAAAATGTCAAAATTATATAGTGAATAAATGATTTATAAAATGTTTTTCTATTGTCTACTCTCTTTAAAGGATGATAGCATTCCTGAACTAGAATTAGAAAATCTGAACTCTAGTCCCCAAATCATCTTTTAATAGATTACTCTGAATAAATAACTTTAGCTTTCTGTGCTTTCCTCTTGTTACCTATAAAATGCTGACAGCCACATTGTCCTTTTTAACCCATAAACTCTTTTAGTGGTAAAACTAATTTTAGGGTCAAATCATGTCTATGATTTATTAAAGGAGACATGGGCACAATCCATGAAGAATTTGCTGTTTCAATGATAAAAAAGGAGAAGACATTATTTTGGATACTGGTTCAATTTTTAGCTATTTTTATTGAAATATACTTACTGGCATATGTATTTTTTTTGAGTGTGTATATGTTTTATTGCATAAGAGTGGATAGGTTTTAGTTCTATATAATGCAAACTATGCATTTTGGACCACAACTTCCACATAAGACAATTTAAAAACTATACAAAATATTTGAAATACTTTCCTTAGAACATCAAAGAGCAAACAACTATAACTCTTACTGTTGAAAAGTAGCAACAGACTGACAGCTATCTCCTCAATAGCAAAAAGGAAGTCAAAAGACTGGAATAATTTACCAAAATGCTGAAACCAAACATTTTCTATCTAAAAACAAAATCTCCTTTTAGAATGAGACCTGAAATAAAGGTATTCTCACAAAAACCAAAAAGCAAAGAATTCATTACTAGCAGACTGATGTTAAAAGAAATTCTACCAGGGCTTCCCTGGTGGTGCAGTGGTTGGGAGTCCACCTACCGATGCAGGGGACACGGGTTCGTGCCCCGGTGCAGGAAGATCCCACATGCCGCGGAGCGGCTGGTCCCGTGAGCCATGGACGCTGAGCCTGCGCGTCCGGAGCCTGTGCTCCGCAATGGGAGAGGCCACAGAGGTGAGAGGCCCGCGTACCGCAAAAAAAAAAAAAAAAAAAAAAAGAAATTCTACCAGATGACAAGTTAGTAATGCAGAAAAAACAAAGAGCACAGAAACTAATAAACATGTGAAAAAACTAAGTTAACATTGGTTTGTAAACCAATACATATGCCCATAATTTCCCATAATTTCTATTATCTATTTACTAATAGATATAATAAAAATAATGTTTAAGTGCGTCTAAAAGTATATAATGTGATATTGGCTCAGGGATACAGAAACAGATCAATACGATAGAGGATCTAGTAACACATCCAGCGATCTATAGACACTTGGTATATGTCAAAGATGGATTTGCATAGCAGTGCAACAATAAATAGTCCCCAGATAATTGAGCATTCATGTGGAAAAATAATATTGGACCTACTTCACATGGCTAATATTTATAGAATTAAATGTGGAAGGGAAAATAATAGACAATAAACAGTAGAAAAGAAAACAATAGACATAATAAAGGAGAATATATTCAGAATATTAGGACAGGGAAATACTTCTAAAACAGGACATAAAAATAAATAATACTAAATAAATGATTTATAAACTGGGTTACATTAAAGACTGTCTGTTTATCAACGGCACCATTAGGGATGTAGAAAAATGCAAATCACTTAATAAGAGAATACAGTTAACAACATATGTAATTGACAAAAGTCTTGTATCCAGAACATATAAAGAATATCTACAAATCAGTAAGAAAAGACAACCCAATGGAAAAATGGGAAAAATGAGGAACTGAAATTTCACAAAAGAGAATGTGTAATTGGCCATTATACATATGAAAAGGTACAACCGCATTATAAATCAGGGTAACTCAAATCTATAACGAACTATCACCTTGCAAGCACCATAATGGATGCAATGTAAATGTCTGATGATACCAAAGTGCTGGAAAGAATGTGGAGCACCAGGAATTCATACAATGCTCACAGGAATATAAACTGGTACAACTACTTTGGAAAAAAAAAAACAAACCTGAAATTATCTACTGAAGTTGAAAATATGCAAAGCCTAAGGCAAGCAAGCCTATCCCTGTGTATTCAGCCATGGAAATTATGGGCATATGGTACATTAGGGAATCAGCACCAAAAAAAAGTTAATAGCAGCATTATAGGCATAAACTAAAAGTCCATTAATAGCAAAATAAATAAATATATGTTGATTCATTCGTGCAATGGAATCGAGTAAAGTGAAAAAAGTGAATGGACATGTAACATTACCAGTGAAATTATAAAAAGAATGCTGAGCAAGAGATGTCAAACACAAGAAATACACATTGTATGATTTAATCTATGTAAAGTTTTAAAACAGCAAAAACTAAATTATAGTGCTTAGGAATGCATTTTTGGGGGTGTAGAAATTATACAGCAAAACAAGGAAGTGTTTACATAAAAGTCAAGCAAGGGAGGTGAAGAGTTGAAAGTGGCAAGTGGGGAACTTCTGGGGAGCTCACAATGTTCTCTTGACCTGGGTAGTTTAATTGCTGATCACTTTTTAATAATTTGAAGCTGTATACATTTCTGTTTCATGTACTTTTCTGTGTAACCTTATCACATTTTAAAAAGATAAAAATTGTAATAGAAACAGCTCAACTCTGGAAATCAAATGCTTAGACAAAAAGCTAAAATGATGTAAAGAATGAGAAAATAAAGGAAATCAAGAAATTATATGACATATATGACATATTTCAAAGGAGACTGATAGATCTAAAAAGGTAAATTAATGCCTTGTTTGAATAGAACATTTAAAACACCCTTAACATGTCACAGGAAAATTGTAAGAAATGTTTTTCACATCTCAACTTTCTGATTTAATAAACATATGGGAAGAAGAGCCTGCAACCCCTGAGGTCATCCAAGAAAATTAATTTGTCTTCCACAATGCAAAGGGATTGTGAGGGGGGGTAATATAAAGAAGCTACAACTAGAGAAAAAGGGTTTATGGCATTAATATTATTTTTAATGGTAAATGCAAATTAGGATAATAAAGAATCATGATTTTGTGACTAAGTGGTGTCTGGAGGGAAAATCTTAGACCATAAATGTGCTATCTAAAACTGACCAGAGAAGGTAAAATACATTAAATAAAACGGGCAGAGATAATGCTGTAAGAGAACAAGGAAAATTTGCACGTCGTATTTTTAAAAGATAGATATATGGAATGAATACAAACTGTGTGTGGTATTTCCATCCATTTCTTCAAGAAGGAGAAAATGATTGTAACTATATACAATATTAAATTTCCTTTTACAATAAAAAGTGTGAACATTAAATGAGGATGAAAGAAGAAATGATATAGTAAAGTGAATAGTAAAGGGCTGTTAACAAGAAAATAGGCTCAAAATGGAGTTGTTTATGCTAAGCCTCAACTCACCAAACTGAGACTTAACTTAATTACAGTTTCTGTTCTCCCAGAAACAGACTGTTAAACTGTCTATCAGGAATCACCAGATGAGCACAAGTTAGTTAATCTGCCTGATGGACCCCTTGCTGTGCCCCAAAGGAAGGTAACCTTGCAATAAGCAACCAACTTTTTTTGCATAGTATAGCTTCTTTGTTCCTGCTCCCTTCTGCCTATAGAAGTCTTTCATTTTGTACAGCTCCTCATAGCTCCTTTCTATCTGCTAGATTGGAATGCTGCCCAATATATGAATCATTGAATAAAGCCAATAACATCTTTAAAATTTACTTAGTTGAATTTTTTTTTAACAGGGCCAAAGAAAAAATTTTCTTTATCTTCCAAGGAATCAACCTCTATCTTCTCCTACTTCCATGAGAATTCCTTATTTAAGGGGTTTCTGCTCTTCTGCTACTCCTTAAATGTACATCTTTTCCATGGTTCCATCCTCAAGCCTCTTCTGTTTTGTCTCTATCTGCTTTCCTCATCCTTTCTAGTGATTTAAATCACTTACATATCATTGATTCCCACAGTCCTTATTGCTTTCTGTTGTTCCACTTGCCTGCTGGACATTTCCACTCAAAGTCTCAATTTTCCATTTCCCAAAAGGAATGCATAACTTTTTTCTTAAGACAGAATTACATGCCTGATTTTGGCAAACAGCATGACTATCCATGTAGTAATCCAATTAGAAATTTTGAAAATTTCCTTAGCTCTTTTTTCTCCTTAGGAACACTTTCAACCTTCTTCTGTGCATACACAGAGATCATCATCATCATCACCACCACCACCACTGTCATCATCATCACAGTCTCCAAATAATTCTGTTCTCTATAATGCTGCCAAAGTTCCTTTATTAAAAACAAGCCTGAATATATAATATAGTTGCCCACTTAACATTCTCTATGACTCCATAATTCTTCCAGTTGACAATTACAGAATTTTTGACACACCACATAACAATCTAGTTTTATACTTTGTTTACGTGTCTATCTCCACCAAATTGCAGATTCTTCAAGAACCAATCATAGGCTTCAATCCTTAGAACAATCAGTACTGAATACAATAAATATTTATGGAATGAATGCATTTTTTTGCATGGCTGCTCGCTATAAATTCAGCATGCTCTAATTATTAACCAAAGGTCCTTGGATCCCCATGGGATCTACGTATAGAATTTCTGAGTCATCAAAGTTGGATCAAAAGATACGTACTTAATTTTTACTAACCTCTGATGAAAGTGAGCATTGTCTTCAAACCATAAACTACAGTAGTACCTACAGCTTTGACACTAATAAAATCGGAGAATTACTCATATCAGATATGAGTTATTACAGATATATTAAAATATCTTTAAGACCATAACAACTTTGGAATATGGCAATTATCGGGTCCATGCTATACCATTCTACGCAATATGTTAACAAACACATGGACATATATTAATGTATGATGATTTTAAATATTTTGGTAAACATATTCCAAAATAATACTTTTCCTTAATAACACTATGCATTTAATTTTATTTATTTAAACCTGAAAAAGAAGGGCTCCATAGGTTTCAATAGATGCCCAAATGGTTCATGACACCAAAAATGTTAAGAATCCCTATTTTAAAATGAAGTGAATAGAACACACCACTAAGAGATACATTTTAATTCTTCTATTAGATAAGGAGTTCATCCTACTATGCAAGAAATCACTGAAGACGGACCAGCAAATCAGTTGGGGGGAAAAAAAAAAGAGAATGTGAAGGTCAACAGTGCAAGTGGAAAGGAATGGCATTCCTATCAGTGACTGAACAAGGAGACAAACAGAGGTATAATAGAAAGAAAGGTAAAATACAGAATTAAAGTTAAAATATAAGAATTTATAATAAGAACTGAAAACTCTTGTATAATGAAAATGTTTGGACATTGAGTATTTGATTAGAATATCTAAGTCTCCTGGAAAATATAAAACAAAAGACAGAAGTATTACCACAGATAATGGTTTGCTGAGATAAAAATATAAACAATTTTGAAGCACTTAAGAAGAATACAGGTGAAGACCAAGAAAAAAAAATAAAAAGCAAAATAAGACAAAACAAGTAAACACAGATATAATTTGTAAGTTGTGAACTTTTGCAAATTCCACATGGAAAAGAAACTGGTTGCCAAAAACCAAATTGTAATTATATATACAGGAATATCACATTTTATTGCGCTTTGCAAATACTGAGGTTTTGACAATTTGAATTTTTGTGTCAACCCTGCATTAAGCAAGGCTATCAGGACCATTTTTCTAAGAGTATTCACTCACTTTGTGTCTCTGTGTCACATTTTGGTTATTCGTGCAATATTTAAACTTTTTTATTATTATTTTATTTGTTATGATGATCTGTGATCAGTGATCTTTGTTGTTACTATTACAATCATTCTGGTGGGGGGGCACAAACTGTGCCCACATAAGATGGCAAACTTAATAAATGTATGTGCTCTGACTGACCCATGGACTAGCTGTTCCCTGGCCTCTCTCCCTTTCTTCAAGGCCTGTCTGTTCCCTGAGACACAACAATATTGAAATTAGGCCAATTACCAACCTTACAACGGCCTCTAAGTGTTCAAGTGAAAGGAAGATTCTCACATCTCTCACTTTAAATCAAAAGCTAGAAATTACTAAGCTTAGTGAGGAAGGCATGTTGAAATCTGAGTAGGCTGAAAGCTGGACCTCTTGTGCCAAACAGTTAGCCAAGTTGTGAATGCAAAGGAAAAGATCTTGGAGGAAATTAAAAGTGCTCCTCCACTAAACATACAAGTGATAGGAAAGCGAAACAGCCTTATTGCTATATGGAGAAAGTTTAAGTAGTCTGGGTAGAAGATCGACAACTTCAAACCCTTCTCTTAAACCAAAGCCTCATCCAGAGCAAGGCCCTAACTCTCTTCCAATCTATGAAGTCTGAGAGAGGTGAGGCAGCTGCAGAGGAAAAGTCTGAAGCTAGCAGAGCTTGGTTCATGAGGCGGAAGGAAAAAGCTGCCTCCATAACATAAAAGTGCAAGATGAAGCAGCAAGTGCTGATGTAGAAGCTGCAGCGAGTTATCCAGTAGATCTAGCTAAGTTAATTAACAAAGGTAGCCACACTAACCAACATAGTTTCAATGTAGACAGAACAGCCTTATATTGGAAGAAAGATGCCATGTAGGACTTTCACAGCCAGAGAGGAAAAGTAAATGCCTGGCTTCGAAGCTTCAAAGGACAGACTGACTCTCGCTAGGGGCTAATGCAGCTGGTGACTTGAAATTGAAGCCAGTGCTCATGTACCATTCTGGAAATCCTTGGGCCCTTAAGAATTATGCTAAATCTACTCTGTGCTCTGTAAATGGAACAACAAAGCCTGGATAACAGCGCATCTGTTTACAACATGGTTTACTGAATATTTTAAGCCCACTGTTGAGACCTATTGCTCACACAAAAAGATTTCTTTCTAAAGATTCCTGCTCATTGACAACACACCTGGTCATCCAAGAATTCTGATGGAGATGTATAATGAGATTAGTGTTGCTTAGCACAACATCCATTCTGCAGCCCGTGGGTCAAGGAGTCATTTCAACTTGCAAGTAATACTGTTTAAGAAATACATTTCATAAGGCTATAGCAACCATAGACAGTGATTCCTTTGATGGATCTGGGCAAAGTCAACTGAAAACTTTCAGGAAAAGGTTCACCATTCTAGATGCCATTAAGAACATTTATGATTCATGGGAAGAGGTCAAAATAGCAACATTAGCAACAGGAGTTTGGAAGAAGTTAATTCCAACCCTCATATGATGTTGAGGGGTTCAAAACTTCAGCAGAGGAAATAACTGCAGATGTGGTGGAAATAATAAGAGAACTAGAATTAGAAGTGAGGTCTGAGATGTGACTGAATTGCTACAATTTCATGATAAAACTTGAACAGATGAGGAGTTGCTTATTACAGAGGAGCAAAGAAAGTGGTTTCTTGAGATGGAATATACTCCTGGTGAAGATGCTGTGAAGATTATTGAAATGACAACAAAGGATTTAGAATATTACATAAACCTAGTTGATAAAGCAGTGGCAGGGTTTGAGAGGATTGACTCCAATTCTGAAAGAAATTCTACTCTGAGTAAAATGTTATCAAATAGCATTGCAGGACTTCCCTGGTGGTGCAGTGGTTAAGAATCCACCTGCCAATGCAGGGGACATGGGTCCAATCCCTGGTCCAGGAAGATCCCATATGCCGTGGAGCAACTAAGCCCGTGCTCCACAACTACTGAGCCCACGAGCCACAACTACTGAGCCCGCATGTCACAACTACTGAAGCCCGCGTGCCTAGAGCCCGTGCTCCACGAGAGAAGCCACCACAATGAGAAGCACGTGCACCACATCAAAGAGTAGGCCCTGCTCGCCACAACGAGAGAAAGCCTGCACGCAGCAACAAAGACCCAACACGGCCAAAAATAAAAAAATAAATAAAATAAATTTATATTAAAAAAAACAGCATTGCATGGTACAGAGAGATCGTTCATGAAAGGAAGAGTCAGTCAATCAATGTGGCAAGCTCCACTGCTGTCTTATTTTAAGAAACTGCCACGGCCACCCCACCCTTCAGCAACCACCACCCTGATCAGTCAGCAGTCATCAACTTTGACGTAAGACCGCACCAGGAAAAATTACAACTCGCTGAATGCTCAGATGATCGTTAGCGTTTTTTAGCAATAAAGTATTTTTCAATTAAGGTACATACACTGTTTTTTAGACACAATGCACACTGCATAGACATATAAGTATATGTTAACATAACTTTTATAGGCACGGGGAAACCAAAAAAATCGTGTGACTTGCTTTATTGCGGTGGTCTGGAATCAAATTTGCAGTATCTCTGAGGTATGCCTGTAGTTTCCTTAAATAAAGCGGCTACTAGTTTTATGCATTTGACTAGACTTAGTAAATTAAACTGCAATTTTACTGTCGATGCTACGGAATTATTTTCAAATTTCCTGCTTTAATTTATTCACATTCAAATATAGGTCAACCACTCTAAGCATCTGGTATTTACTCTGTTTACCAGTATCCAGTGATGAAGTGTTCTTGAATCTTTTTATCTCTTGGTAACATCTCTTATTACCAAGGTGAACAGAGAATGGAGAAGAGATGACAACATAGATTTACACAATGAAACAGGGGCAATTTCAAAAACACCGGGAAAATATGAGCGACTATACTAAATTATTATTTAGGGAATAGAAATATGCCACCTACCATTCGTTAAAATCACAAGATATATTATGTATTATTCTGTGTTTGTCAGGCTCTGTGTTAGATACCAATGATTTTAAAAAAAAATGATGACACCATCAGTATCTTCATGAACCTACCATCTAGGGAGAAGGAAGAATTTAATCAGATTAACACATAGCATATAGTTTAATATGATCAGTGCTACAAGCACTATGAAGGAAAGATACATTCATGTAGGACAGGGAAAATAAACTAGTCTAGATCTGTAAGGAGACAATATTGGAGCTGAGATCTGAATGATGAGTTGGCTGGAGGATGAAGGAAGCAAACTGCACAATGAGGCAGTACAGACCCAAGATAGGAAAGAACTTGACATGGTCCAAGAAGTGAAAGATAATCAATGATGTGTACTGAGCATGATGGAGGTGGCAAGAGGGAAGGCAGGGTATACCACATAGGACTTTATAGGTAGGATAACCGTATATCCCAGTTGCCTAGAATAGTCCAGGTTTAAGATAAGTAATAATTAATAATGATACTTAGTAATTAATGTCCTTTTCCACTCTCCTAAGTGTCCCAGTTTGGTGACATATTATTATTCCACTTTAAATGAGTAGGGTAGGATCATGGTATCAATTAGCAATTGCACTTAGCTGATAGTATCCCTTGTCAGAAACAATAAGAGCTCAACAAAAGATACAGGTTTAATTTTCTCTCATTAAAAAAAAAAAAGTACAAAGGTAGGAAGCCCTGCCCTGATCTAACAGTTATCTTCTATATTTGTGTCTCAACATTCCTAGGTAACAGCTTATCATGTCATCTCATGATTCAACAAGACTTCTTAAACCTCAGCCGTCTGGTCCACATTCCAGGTAAGATAAAGGAAGAACGAGGAAAGAACAAAAATGTCTACACCCTATTAAGGAGCCTTCACAGAAGACCCAGACTAAAAAACTTCCATTTACATTTTATTGACACAGTATCACTTAGTTGCAAGAAAGGTTAGAAATTGTAGTTTTTAGCTGAGCATATTGCTACCACACCAAATAAAATAGGGTTCTGTTATTAAGGAAAATGGGGAGAATAGATATTGGGTAGGGAATTAGCCATCTGTGCAAAAGACATACTAATAGTTTTAAATAAATAAATAAATAAATAAATAAATAAATAAATAAATAAATAAATAAATATATATATATATATATATATATTCTAAGTGAAATGGAAGCCATGAAGAGATTTATGCAGGGTAGTGCATAACCTGATCATAGTTTTAAAAAATCTTTTGGCTTTCATATGGAAAGTAGGCCTGAGGAGGGCAAGTGTAGAAGTGTGGAGATCAGCCAGGGGACTTGAATTGACATGACGTAGGAAAAATATGAAATAGAGCAAATTCTACTGGAGACAGAGAACGTGTGTAGATTAAAGAGTGATTATGGAGGTTGACCAAGAGGCAGATGTTAGAGAAGACAATTATTTGTGGCTTATAGGACTGAATGAATAGTGTTACCATTTGAAGAAATACGGAACCTTGGGAGAGACACAGATTAGAGGCTAAAGAGCACAGGTTTAGCTCTGGCCATGTGAAGTTGGAAGTGCATTTGAGATATTGAAACGGAAATATCAAGTCAGTTGTTAACATATAGGCTTAAAATAAATTGGGAAATTATTGGCATATAGATGATAACTAAACTTGCAGATATTACTAAGTTTACTGAAGAAAGGCATATATAACATGAAAAGATGGCCTAGGGAGAACCATAAGAAAGCACAACATCTAATCGTAGAAGATGATCTTACAAGAAGACTGAAAATATCTGGCAACAAAGTTCGAGGAAAAACAGGAGAGGGCATTGTAATGGAAGCCATGGAAGAGAGAGTTTCAAGGAGAGAGTTTACAGGTGTCACATTCTAGTGAGATATCAAATAAAACAGCTGAACAATATCCAATGGAGTTAGAAAATGAAGGTTATCAAAACTTGCTTCCGGAAAGGGGAAGTGAGAAGCGAGTACACATTATCGAGGAATAATTGGAGGTGATGTGATAGAGGTAGTAGACCCGGGTAGGACGAATAACTTCTGCAAAGGTTTGCATTGCAAAAAAGTTTAAGCATTGTGTAGAGAAAAGTAGGATCTAATGAGTATTTTCCTTTGGTTCTTTTTCTAAATGGTAGAGCTTAAAGCAAGTTTAGATGCTGCTGGGAAGGATTCTATAAACAAATGGTTTATTAAATGAGCAAAACGTGATGGGACAAACAACACATTGTTTCATATTTCTTATTTCTCTCTTCAAATACACCATGTCAGATTTACTCTCCCTGTTAAGGACATCTCTGGAAGATCCCACATTTAGCCACCACTTTCAAGAATTAAGAAGTCTGATTCTGTTTTATATTAAACATCCATCTCATTCAAGTTAGTTTCTTCTCGTCCTTCAATGTAGGCCTATCTTTTTTGCCTGGGGACCTGTTCTGGCAAAGAAGTAATTGATCTGGTTTTCCTTCACTTACTTTTCTGCTATTTGCACTGCCTGGAGCAGAGCAGGGATTGAAGGAAAGTAGGCAAAAGTTCTACTTGGTTAGTGCTATTTAATCCATCCCTGTGTGAACTGTTTCCTGATGTGGGCAAATGCACAGCTGACTTCTTGCTACCTTTCTTCAGCTTCTGTCTCCTGGAGGTATTTACATCATAGAGTTTCTTAAGTGGGGTCCCTTTGAGACAACTCAAGCCCAGGTACATTCCCTGGCATCTGATTGACTTGTGGGGGAGCTTATATATCTTTGGTTTACCAAATGGTGGATGTACGGCTTCAGAAATTAGCACTCTTTCATTCTCTTCCCTGCTGTCTAAGTTTCCTTCACCAGCTCCAGCTTCAGACTGCTGCAGGCAGGAAGTAGGTATGGGTTTCACTGTTTCTAAGTCCACATACATTTCCAAGTATTTGAGAACCTACGTCCAGCCCTCCCAAAAGTACTCCCCCAAACTCTCACAGTGTACAATTAAAAGGCCAGAAAAGGGAAAACAAAAGTATTCTCTACTTTTACAAAGTCTTCCTTTAACAAACCTCCTTTTAAGTTTCTAGTCTTTCATCTAAGCTGTGGAGGCTGTGATCACTGTGTCCATTTTCTCATTTTGCAGTAAGTCCTTCACAGGTGTATCCCGTCCTGTTTTCCAGAATTCTGAGACTACTAGAAAAGTGGATTATGTCATGTTATAAAAACAGTCAAGATAGCAGAGAGCGGGCACAACAGATATATTGGAGTGCCAAGAAAGTGCAGAGTGAGTGGAATGATTCCCCCTCAGAAAGCCAGGATCATTCTGTGAGGGATTAGACACGGAGGTTCTTCTGTTTTTTAAACATGGATTTCGTTCTACTGGTATCATGAGACTGTTGAATATATGGCCTGTGAACTGAAAGATTCAAATATATTCTTTAAAATGAAAATGAAACAGGGGGGAGGGTAGTGTGTGTAGGGCGGAAGAGAGAGTGTTATGGGAATAATTTAAAGGGAGTGGTAATCCTTAATAAGACAGAGACAGTTGGAAATGAGAAGAAAAGGTAGATTCAGGAGAGATTATGGAGTTACAAATGGCAGGACCTAATGACCAGAGGAATATGAAGAAAGAAATAGGCTTAAAGGCAGTGGTAGGAAAAGGGAACTTCAGAGTTGATTTTGTTTATCACTCAAATGTTATGAATTTGAACTAGTTTTGTCATATGTGTGCTATGAATTTAGATGCAAATATTACCTCTCTGAGTCATAGAATTTTACTTTAAAATTTAAATCACTTCCATAGTGACTTGAAGGCTCTAAATTCACAAAAATTGCTAATTCCTACCTCATTTCATTTTTCTCCATGTTAAAAGGAAATTTTCTTCCTGTTTTTTAAGTTCCTGTTCAAAAATTTTTTAAAACAAATAGACAAATATTATGTGCCAGGCATGATTCTACTTGCTTTATAAATATTGGCTCTTCCAGTTTTCACAATTGACCCTATAAAGCAATTGTTATCACCTACATTTTGCAGATGAAGAAATCGAACCCCTACAAGACACCCAAGATCATGCAGCTAATAAGTAGCAGAGCTTGGATTTGAATTCAAGTAGTTCATGCTTGTAATTACTGTACTGTACTCTGCTACTTTTCTCTCCCACAAGAAGCCCTAGATTCTTTCAACCACCAGAAATTGCTCCACCGTCCTCCCACTCCCAGCCTGAATTGCTATACTGCTTAACCTGGACTCTTCTGTTGGTCGTTTCTTTCCACCTTGAGTTATAATTATTTATATACATGTTCTAACTAGATTATATACTAAATTCTCTGAGGTAAGGACCACTTCTCATTCATCTTTGTACCTACGGCCTAAAAGAGCATAGTACTATAGCGTGCTGGGCTATAGTACAGCACAAACCCTAGAATCAGACAGACTTGAGTAGAGTGGATGTTACTGAGTTGTTGTATGACTTGAGCACAGTCCTAAAATTCACGTTTCCGTCTCCTTGCTCGCAAAATGAAGAAAAAGTCTTTCTCTTGTGTTTGTTATGAAGATTAATAGATAATATAAACATTGCAACCTAGTTCCTGATACATAGTGAGCACTCATGAAATACCTATTGTTTCCGTTTTTATTGCACATAAACCCTCAGCAGATGTTTGTCGAATTATTGATTCTGTTTTTGAGATTACATACAGATCTGGCTGGTAACAAGCACAGAAGAGGCCTTGCCTATTTTAAGTCACAGGTGAAGTGTTTTAAAATAATTGCAATCAAGTATTTCTACGTTCAGGTGTGTTGATTAGTCATCCATTCACGTTTTAAATTGTAAGGAACAGCTGTCAACTATTACCCAGTAGTTTATCCTTGTAAATATAAAAATTATGTTCATGAGATCATATCAGATAGGAAAGACAAAGGGGCAGTTTTGTTTCAAAATTTACCCAGAATATTGCAACATTTCCATCTGTAAAAGGAATAATACATCAAAACTCAAGATTAAGGCTAATTATGTTTGTAATTTAGAAAACAAAAATAAGAAATATTAAGCATAATTGTTCAAATTAAATCAGTCGGGACTGAGAATGAATGGGTTTATGAGCTGTTTGTTGTTTTAATAGCAACAAGAAAACCAAATATTTTCTATGAAATAGTAGCGGATAATTATTTTCATCCAGCCCTGAATTATAGACTTTGTAGATTGCCCTCCTTGGATTCTTATGTGGAAACACTTAATGAAGGATGTTATGACTCAATAAGGCAAATAGTACTGCATACTTGGACTTCTTTTCTCAGACTATGGAAAGGTACAAGAACATATGATTTCCCTAATCTCCAAGTAACACTCTCCTATTATATTTATTTCTGGCTGGCTGGGAAAATATTATATGAACTACAAATTGTTGCTATAATGGAATTGCAAACATTGTATGTCTGTATTTTTTCCTTGAAAGGGCTTCCCAAAAGAAAAGCTCTTGTATTACATTTGGTGGGGAACAGAGGTATTGCTTTAAGTCAATCTGCATACCATTTAAAATGTCGCACAGGTGGTTTCTCTCTAATCTTCTCTTTCTAATCCTTCACTTTCATTGGAAGATTTTAACAGGAAGAAAGATAATACTGATGCCTTTGCAAAGGATAAAATGCTGAAGGTGGAATAACATTAGAGATAGGGCAATCATTTTGAAGAGTATTTTAATCATCTAGGTGTAGCTTGATGAAGTCTTGAATTAGGATTAGTTCCTATTATATAAAAATAAACTTTTTATCCTTTATAATTTTTCAGTTCAAGTTCTAGTAGTAAAGATGTTTCCTGTTAAATGGACTTACTGTTTAATGAAGCAGAAAGCCATTTAAATCTAAAAGTTATAGGAAGAAAGTGGGTGATATATAAACATAAACTCATTTGATTTCATGAGTCCTGGAGCCTCTATGTGATTACTCAGTTCAAGTGGGGAATCTTTGAGAACCTTAAAGCAATGAACTCTGAGAAAGGAGGAGTTAGCTTGACTGATTGGAAAAGGCAGAAGATAAAGCCCCAGAGCTAGGTAATATGGAAGCGGGATTAGCACATCATGTCATGCAGCAGCAGAAATGCCCTTCAGGTGAGTATAAGATGTTCCAGAAAATGCAAGGGAGCCGTTTCCTGAGGGTTTGCCCTGTTGACACTGAATTGGAATCAGCCTAAAATTCCGGGCATGATGGTGAAAGAGGATAAAGTGTCAAAAGAAAGGAAAAATGTTGCAAATTTTATCAAGATAAAATGAGTAAAAGGAACTTGAGCTCACCTGCTCTCATGAGCACACCCAAATCACAACTAACTGCTGAACAACCATCAGTAAAAAAGACTGGAACCTACCAAGAAAGATATTCTACATCCAAAGGCATAAAGAAACCCAGCGAGACGGTAGGAGGGGGTGTATTTACGATATAATCAAATCCCATACCACCCAGCTGGTCGACCCACAAACTGGAGGACAATTATATCGCAGAAGCTCTCCTGCAGGAGTGAGCGTTCTGAGCCCCATGTCACGTTCCCCAGCCTGGGGTTCTGGCATTGGGAGGAGGAGCCCCCAGAGCATTTGGCTTTGAAGGCCAGTGGGGCTTGAGTGCAGGAGCCCCCCAGAGCTGGGAGAAACAGATACTCTACTCTTGGAGGGCACACACAAGGTCTCAGGGCAAAAGCAGTGACTTTACAGAAGCCTGGGCTGGACCTACCTGCTGGTCTTGGAGGGTCTCCGGGGAGGCAGGAGGGCGGCGGCTGTGGCTCACTGTGGGAACAATGACACTGGTGGTGGAGGTACTGGCGGAATATTCATCAGCTTGAGGTCTTCTGGAAGTCGCTATTTTGGCAACAAGACCTATCCTCACCCAACAGCCTGTAGGCTCCAGTGCTGGGCTGCCTCATGCTAAACAACCAACCGACAGGAACACAGCCCAAACCATCAACTGACTGGCTGCCTAAAGACTAAAAAGCCCACAGCTGCCTCTGGGCACGCCCCTAGGCACGGCCCTGCCTATCAGAGGGCTAAGACTCAGTTCCACCCACTGGCCCCTCCCTCCACGAAGCCGGCCCAGCATCTTAGACCAGCCTCACCCACCAGGGGGCAGGCACCAGAAGCAAGAATACCACCAAGCGGTAGCCTGTGGAACAAGTCCGCAAACGCAGATCAGAGCCTCCCCTGGGGCCAGCTGGTCCCTGGCCCTTGGGAGACGAGAGGGGAGTGCGGTGCTGGGACACATAGGACATCACCTACAGAGGGCCACTTCTCCAAGGTTAAGAAACATAACTAACCCTCCACATACATAAAAATAAAAATAGAAATCTAGACAAAATGAGACAGAAAAGGAATATGTTTCAGACGAAGGAAAAAGACAAAACCCCAGGGCTTCTCTGGTGGTGCAGTGGTTGAGAGTCTGCCTGCCGATGCTGGGGACACAGGTTCGTGCCCCGGTCCGGGAAGATCACACATAACGTGGAGCAGCTGGGCCCGTGAGCCATGGCCGCTGAGCCTGCACGTCCGGAGCCTGTGCTCAGGCCACAACAGTGAGAGGCCCGCACGCAGCAAAAAAAAAAAAAAAAAAAAGGTGATTCTTCTCTCGGGAGAACAATGGATGCACAAAGTGAGAAGTTACAAGAAGTCTTTTAACAGAGTTAGAAAACATAAAGAATAACCAAAGAGAGTTGAAAAGTTTCAGAGTGAGTAAAAAAAAAAAAAAAGAAAACAGTTAAAAGGTACAAAACCAAAACCCAAATCGGTAGTTGCCAGGGACTGGGAATGCAAGAAGTGGATTGATGACTTGATTCTGGTGTGAGTTACAGGACTGTACACGTCTGTCAAAATTCATAAGACTATTTGCCTAAAAAGGGTAAATTTTCCTGGAGGTAAATTATACTTCATTAAACTTGAATTTAAAAAGTTAAAAACAAATATTATTCACTTAGAAAGATGAGCATGCTAGTAGAAGTAAAAAAAAAAATTATGTGAGTGATTTAATTCACAACAATTTTAAATTATAGCATGTGGATTAAGAGATGACCAGAGTTTCAAAAGAGGAAAGGGATGGGAAACTGCATATTAACTTGACTTTTCAATTGCTGGCTTGGTGAGACTGTGTATTCTTTATGTGCAGGAATTTCACACAATTCTGTGTCTTGAATGTGGATCCTGAGGCAGAAATAAAAGATTGTGCCCAGTTTGCCTTTATAAACTAGTATGTCATAGGTTAGGTGCTCCAGAAGTAAATGCCACCACTGCATTTAGTGAGTAACGTGTTTATTAGAGAAGGGGAAAAGGGATAAGCAAGATTGGGTAGCAAGAAGTTCCGTTGTGATGGACCCAACAAAAACTTGGCCAATTCAGCATGGAGCTCCAGAGAGAACTCAGGTGATCACCATGGACATCTATTGATCCTTCCTTAACCAAACGTGACAGTAAACAGGTAGGTCCACCAACGCCAGGCTGCCTAACATGTCCAGTGGTCCAAATGGCCAGGCCTTTCCACCCGTCCCTGCCTTGATCAGTCTTTAGGTGCAGGTGAAGCAGTTTGCTGCAGCTGAGGCAACTCTGAAGAAACTGACACTGGGAGGCTGCCTGGTGATGGCATCCCCACAGCAAGACGGTCTCTGAAGAGCATCTGGGTGGTATAATCTTCACATCTGTCACAGTTCACCCTTTGTACCACTGGCATCTACTTCTCCATATTTGTTCAAGTAGCAGCTCCTAGTCGAGCAGGATTCTGCTGGGTCTCTCCCCTGAGGCATCTCTCAGAAGTGGGAGGTCAGTGAGACAAATGATAGCCCCTCTCATGGCAGTTGGGCCTGGAGCCACAACTGATATTCAATTAGAGTCTTCTCTTTACCTCAAAGACCAAGGATCCAATGTGGGAGTTGCTCCAACTGTCCAGTGTTAAAATCTTGGATCAGAAATGACCACTGAATGAATCCATTAACTTAGTGAACTCACTATAAGCTGGATCTTGGCAATACTCCATTTATTATCTGGAGCTCACGTGTCCAAATTCTAGGAAGGGGCATGATGATACTTCGGGTTTTTAGTTGTCAACGTCCACTCATTCACTCTGTCCTTCAGTCTGCATAATATCTAGGTTTCCCCTTTCCCGCGTTCCTTTGGGGAAAGACCTGGGGAATCATTCAAATACAGTTGTCATGTTGTTGCAGGGTTGTTTCTCCTAAGAACCAGCCATCTCTGTAGTCAAAGTGTTCCAGTTTTAAAAACTGGCTCAGGTCTGGAAACAGGGCAAAGACTTATGATTTTTTTTTAGTGGGGTGACTTCCCTCTGCCTCCCCACCCAGTAATCCAACTTTGATTTCTTCTGCTGGCTCAAGACAAGTAGTGCCTTTGTCAGCTGTCCATCTATTATGCCCTTTTGTATGTCATGTTCTGTGAATCATCTGAATAGCTTTCTGCGGATGAGCCCCCCTAGGATGCCACACCAAGTTAATTAGTCATTGCAATAGTCTTTGTATGCTGATTTTTGGTAGTTAAGCACTGCTATCTGAATTACATTGTTTTGAGGCCTTTTCAGCCCCATTGTTATCAGTGAGCCAAGTTCTGTAACTGCCTTGTCTAAACTACAGAGGAGAGCCACCACTGAACATTCTAGTGATGCTGGTGCCCCTTGCACCAGCACATTCCTTATGGCCTTGTTGAATACTGTGCTCTGTGGGTCTCCCTATAGAATACAATAATTGGTGAGTCTTTTGGTAGTATATAACATCTACATTCCTGCATAGGCACTTCCCTGAGCTTTTAATGATTTCCTTCACCATCTGCCATGGAAATTCTGGCATTTCAGCTTTGCTCATCGTGATGGTTAATTCTGTGTGTCAACTTGACTGGGCTACGGGAGCCAGTTGTTTGATCAAATGCCAGTCTAGATGTTGCTGTGAAAGTATTTTTTAAATGCCAAACATTTAAATCAGTAGATTTCTTAAAATTATAGCCATCTGTATCTATATCCATATCTACATCTATATATAGAGAGAGACACATACTGCTTCTCTGGAGAACCTGACTAACACACTCATCTGTGGGCTACTGCTTTTTCTGTGTTTTTCTAGGAGCCTTTCTAGTAGAGAGTTCACATCATCTCCTGGGGGTAGTTGCCAGTGTGTTAAATCCCGTATCAGGAGAAACACTGCCAAGTTAATCAACTCTTTCCTATCTAATTTTAAGTTTTGACCCCCTTGATTAAGCGTTCTTAGTATCCAGTGACACAAGTACTATACCAGCTCCACTGGCTAAGTCTTGTGGCTGCTTTGGGGGTATAGTCCTGTAATCCTTAAGATACCAGTTACTCCATACATCTAAATAATCTGATACTTCACTTTCACTAGTGCAGAGCTTCCACTGGTATGCCTTCCAACACTGCTGAAAAGTTTTAATAAATGAACCACCACATTGTTCCATAAGCTGTCTGTGTTGGGGTCCTCCAGCCAGGTGATGAATAATGCAGGTCTAAGAGTCTGTAGTTACACCTGCTTTCTCAGATCCTTCCTGGTACCAACTTTCAAAGGTTGGATTACCTAAAAGCAGACTCTGAGAAGTTTAAGGTGCAACATATTTATCAGCAGTCAACATGTAAGAAGGGAAAGGGGAATTAGCATGACTGGGCAGCAGAGGAAATCAAAATGACTGGGTTTTAATACATCTGCCACCCTTGGTCACCAGATGCAGGCTACCCAAAACAGGAGGTGACATCAGACAATGTGACTTCCTGCAGCTAAGGCAGAACTTGAAGTTGATGACATGTGGAGGCTTCCTGCTAACCCCGTTCTCTGCATCTGGGCTGCATCTGGGGTCTAAGAAACACAACTGTGTCTACCACATGGAATTAAATTTTCAAAGGCAGAAGACAAAACAAAAAAAAACCAAGAAACAAACAACAAACCACCTACCTCTTTCTCTCTATATCAGACCTGACTTTTCTAAGGAAAACTATAAGCAGGTCCATTTGTTGTTTAGCAGTTTTTGTTTGTTTGTTTTTTGCGGTACGCGGGCCTCTCACTGTTGTGGCCTCTCCCGCTGCGGAGCACAGGCTCTGGATGCGCAGGCTCCGGACGTGCAGGCTCAGCGGCCATGGCTCATGGGCCCAGCCGCTCCGCGGCACGTGGGATCTTCCCAGACCGGGGCACGAACCCGTGTCCCCTGCATCGGCAGGCGGACTCTCAACCACTGCGCCACCAGGGAAGCCCTTATATGTACATATTTTGTATATGATAATACCACCTTTCATTTTTGTTAAGCTTTACAATTTAGAAATCAATTCCACTTATTACATCATCTGGTTGACTCTTCTTAATAATCAAATCAAGTTTTTTACTTACAAAGAAAGTAAATTTTAAACATATTTGTGTCTTTGCCAAAGTAGTGCATTAGTAAAGTGCCCAACTAGGCCTATATCCAGTTATTCAGATGCCTAGTATCTGAAATACTAATTTCAGACATTGTATTGCTTTTTTAACACATTTTTTATTTTATGTATTAAAAATCAAACTTGATATGATAACACATGTCCACAGAAATATTTTTATTTAAATATTCATAGAGGTATTTAAATAATAAAAATCCAAATATCTTCAACATGTGAACTGATAAAAAAAATTGTGGCATTTCCACACAACAGAATACTAACCAACAAGGAAACGAAGAACTACTGATGCATACACACAACTACATGGATGAATTAAAGATAAATATGCAGAATAAAAGAAGCCAAATAAAAAAGAATACATATGATGTCATTCTATTCACATACCATTTTAGAGTACGGAAAACCAACTGGTCTATGATGATAAAAATCAGATTAGCCATTGCCCGGGCTTCAGGGAGGACTGAATAAAAATGGCATGAGGGAACTTTCTGGGATGATGGAAATGCTCTATATCTTGATTAGAGTGGTGATTAAATGGATATAATAATTTGTCAGAATTCACCAAACTGTACACTAATTAAAATGCATGCATTTTAATGTAACTTATATGTCAATAAAGTTTATTGGAAATAAAATAAAGCTGGTATTTTGACAGAGAAATCCACAGTTGTTGTTTGAAGTCTTTGGCATCATGGAAGAAAGCTCATTCTCTTTCATAAAGGCTTCCGAGGAAAAAACTCTACATGTCTTTTTGAAACATGTTTCTGAATCTCTGGATAACCCTTCAACTCAATACTGTAACTAGTATAGTCAATTCCAGTTCAGACTGAAATTCCAGTTCAGATTGAAAAAAATTATTAGTATCATAATAAGTACGAAAATTAAAGAAATAGTGTATAGTTTGCTTGAGAGAACCACTACTTACATCCCAAAAGCTTACCACAGTGCCTATCATGTAATAGTTGCTTAATAAATACGTCTAATGAATAAAACTCATGAAGATTGAATTCCGTGACTCAGGACATGCATTGAGAAATGAAATTCTGGTGAATCAAGGAAAAAAAAATACAGAATCAATAAACTTCAGGTGACCACCTACATGCTAGGCTCCAGCAAAAACCACAGGGCTGGATTTGAAACCTACATCACATTTCATATAACAAATGTTATACAGATTATTTCTTGGGAAAAAAATTTATAACAAGTGATAATTCAAGATCACAATCAACAAACTCCCAGAAAAATGAACCAACAGTAAGAAATCAATTAGAATTATACAGAGAAACAGCAGAAAATAAATAAGCAGTTTGAGTCAATGCCTGGCAGATGCAAATCAGCAAAAGAGCCTCTGAATGGAAGACAAAATGGCAAAATGGCTCTAACTTTAGGCAAATAAAACAAAGTAAGGGCAGCTGAAAATCTAGTTTACTGAGAAGCAGGCAGCTGAGAGTGTTTTAGCCTGAAACTATCTTGTGACCTACGAGGCATTATGTAAATGCAAACAATGACTAACCCTTCAAGGACAGTTCAGGCACAGGGCAAGTTACACCTGGTTACAAGTTAAGCAGGTAACTTTGTGGTCACATTCTTATGCATCTTGATCAAAACTACTCTCCAAAATATTTACAGTAAACAGTTATTTTTGGTTAATTAGAAAAAAAACCTTCAACATACATAAATATTTTCTTCATTTGTTAACAGTGTGCATAATATCTGTAAATCTTTGTGCCCTTGAAGTGCTTGAAAGTACCAGGGAGTTCTAAAAAGTGAAGCTAAAGTTAATAGACCCACCTAAGACCACATGTACAGGAAAAGGCACTGAAACCTAGGTTCCTTGGTACCATATTCGTTCATCATTCATTCATTTGATAAAAGTCATTAAATATTAAATGCTTATAAGCCATTATTTACAAGACCCTGCTAGGAAAGTTTATAGTTTATTGTAAAAATTTTTAATCCAAGTTTTTAATTTTATATGCTTTCAGAATACTTAACATATTCAGATGAAGGCATCTATAATTAGGTTTATAATTAGAATTCATTAAGTTTACTTTATGGATAACATTAAATAAATTGTAAAATTAGAAAAATCCCAGTGGACAGGACTTTAAATGCAGAATCCACGGAGAGATTTTTGGAGCCTCAAGAGTCATTTCTTTTGACAAAAGACCTCTCTGGGCTCCCCATACAACCATGTCCAACATGATTGTTTTTCCTTTTTTTATTCTTTGAAAACTGAGACTAGGTTTGCATTCTCCTCAATTCTATGGGAGGCTTCCATAGAAGAGATTTCCAAAGTAGCTGATCCGGTGCACTCAAGATATAAATCTAGAAGCAGTGGAGTGATGTCTTTCATATTTTGTATATTGTATGAAACCAGGTCAGAGCAATCATATTCACAGCTGCTAGCCAGCTACAATCTCAGTCACAGTATGCTGCCACTAGATGCTGGATGGCAGGTGCACGTTCATTTTCACTCAGGCTGAGGGGAATACTGGGACATTTGGTCTTTTGTCCTTAGTTAAAACCAATCTATTGTGTGTAGTTAACACACACACACATACCCATGCTTTGGTCTCACAGAGTCTTGCCAAGAAAAGGCTGTTATATGTTAAGTTCGGGTTGTGAGGATATGTATTTTTAGCCTTGACTTAAGAACACATTAGAGCATTCTCGTAAGCTCAATGTTTCATTGGGTTGTTATGCCATTATGATTTATAATCTTATTAAATAACATCTTGTATTGGTCAGAATAGGCTAGGCTATGTTCTCATGACAAATAAATTCTGAAATCTCAGTGGCTAAACACAATAACGGTTTCTTGCTCACACAGAGTCCAGTGCAAGACAAGCAGCCTTTCTTTATCTTTTAGTGACTCCATGTTATAGTGACTCCATATGAAACATGAGGCTATTAGAGCAGGAAAGGCAGGGATAAAGGAGAATTACTGGTTCTTAACGCCCTTCAGCCAGAAATAACGTAAGTTGCTTTCATTCATACTCTATTAGTTAGAACTTGTCACATGGCCCCAATATAACTGTAAGAGAAGCCAGGAAATGTAGTGACATGCAGATCATGGATACTATTAGTGCCAGCAGCCTCTACTACATATCTGTTGCAAAAAACTCACACTGTCATCTCTTTCCTCCCTTGGGCAAACATTATTGATTACTTTCTATCTACAGGAATTTGTGCTGGATGCTGGAAGATTACAGGGAGGAGTAAAACGTCATTGCTACCCTCCAACAGCCTAAAAGATAGGGGAGACAAAAAAATTACAATATTGCCATACTGTGAAGCAGAAGAAAATCCCCCAAATACAGACATACACCATGTACTATAGGAACATGGGAATTAATTCTTATTGAAGGAATCCTTGAAATGCTACAGAGGTGATGACATTTATGCTGGGCCTTGAAGGACACGTTTAATACAGAGAAGAGGGTGGGGAATGAGAAAAGACATGGCATGGCTGAGGAATGAAAGGGCAGAGAAACTGGAAATGAGGCTGTGGGTGTGTAATATGAGTTTGGGCTTTATTAATTTGTATGTTATGTATATATTCACTAGTTCACTTATTTATGGAACAAGAGTTGCTGGAATATTTAGTATATTGTTATCTTTTGTTTCTCCCATTGTTATTTCATCTATGAGTAGAAATCAAGGCAGAAATTTTACCATAAAAATTTCAAGTTCTGATCATATGATTTGCTTTTCCCCTAAATTGTATTTTTTCCCTCAATTTCTGAAGAATATTAAGACTGCAAGTCATAGGAGAAACTGACTGGATTTATTCCCACCTAATTCTCTTTTCAGATTCCTTTCTAAGCCAAGCAAATATTTACATAGCATGTCTAGCCATAGCAACAAGGCAATTTAGAAATGAACACCCAAATACTAATACTGGGGCAGTAGATAAATTAGATCCAGAGTTTTAATTGTTGGAAAAACAAGACTTAAAAAGACAACTTGCTACAGTTCTGATATAATACTATGGGTAGTGATGTTTAGGAGTTTGTAAATAGGTTAAAAAGGCCAAGAATATGAGGCTGTGAAAAATACAGGACGAAAAAGAAATATAGGACAAAAAAGAAAAATCAAAGAGAAGGAAAAGGGAGAGTAGGGTCAAAATTCAGGAAATATATGGTCTTTCTCCTTCTTTCTCTTCTTTGAAGTAAAATAAAAATGATGTATGAATGAGAAAAATGTCAGTAGCGAACACTCAAGAACATGACTTTGAAGTGTGTATCTTAATGTTGTTTCTTTTTAAAATTTAACATTCTTTTTTGTAATGAAAATGAAGCATTTATAGTCACTGCTAGACATTCCATCATTATCAAAAGTCTATTATATCTTATACAAGTGTCAATTTACAGATTTCTTCCTTAAAAGAAGTCTAAAGTTCTTCCTGGAGTTTCTGTCTTCGTTCCTTAGTTTCCAAACTACCCCTTTCTCTGTAATACCGTCTTCCAAACTTTCTGATGTTACTAATAATGGCCACCATTTATTCATCTCATATTATCTACCATCAACTTCACATATATCATTTCACCTAAATCTTCTGACAGCCATAAAAAGTTGATATTATTACTATTTTGTAACTGCAGAAACTAAAATTCAAGCCTACAGACTAGCTGTGGCAGAAGTAAGGCAATGTGAATTCAGCCAAATACTTAATTTGTTTCCAAATTTGTAAAATGTGAATAATCTACCAGCTACAAATGGTCACTTGCCACCTACCTCTACAAGATTGAATCGTGAGCTGCTGCAGCTGCTGACCTTCAACACCCCCTGAAAGGAGTTCAGGGTGGAGATCAGGAATGAGGCACTCTGTGCTCTGGGAAAAACTGGCAGAACAGGCCTTCAGATAGATATTTTCAGGAGAAGATTTTATGAGTCTGATTTTTGCATCTCCTCGTATCTAGAAAAGCACTAAAGTCTTTTATGGTGACGTCTGCTCCTCACGACTAGCAGAAACCTTCTGCAAAAATGTGTGCTTGACTGCATGCACCCCGCCTTCACCACAATCACATATATACTGACCTTCCGCCCGCCTCTTCAGAGCGCTTTCTCCGAGCTTTCTGAAACGCTGTTTCCCGGGCTACAGACTTCATTTTGCCCCAAATAAAACAACTCACAGCTCTCATGTTGTGCATTTTTTCCAGTCAACAAATCTCATACGGCTACTGTATTGAGAAAATCCATATAAGTACTTAGAACAGTGCCTGACAATGATAAGCACTTGATAAATAAGTAATTATAATGATTATTACTACCATATTGCCATTTTGATTTTTTGTCCCTTGGACTTCAAAATTCCACTTATTTCAACTAAATTACCTTGGCTTTTTAGAAATGATTTAATTTCTAGAACAAACAAGAAAAGCTTCTAAGAAGTTATATTTTTATCTAAGGTTAATGCAACATTTTATCTTTTTCACTTTTTTGGAGCAGGAAAGGGGGGTGGGTCAGTTAAATGGACAGAAGAGCTGGAATATGAATTCTCAAATCTAAGCCCCCCCTTTTTTCTCCTGGATTGTTTCTTTTCCTCTAAGTAGTACTTCAACTTTAAAAACATTAGAGGAACCAATGTAAATGTTCATTTCCAGCCCTTCTTTCCAACTTCCCCCAAAACATGTTCTAGACAGCGGGGAAATGTAAAGGTAGAAGAAACAAAACCAAGACTGGTATTACCATTATCCCTAGCATTATGTATTGTCAAATAACTAAATCCTATTTTGAAGAATTAAATAATATGAGAAACTAAAACTGATTCATTTATAAGTGACCTTCTTTCACTTCTTTCCTATTTTCGAGTTCTTGCGTACGCCTCCACGCCCCGGGGTGTAAATTTTATTTTTCCCTTAGTGTGAGGGATTTGGTTGGCAAGCCTGATCTCCAACACTGAAGTCGCCCCTCCCGCCTCCCTGCCCCGGGCGCCCCCCTCCAAAGACCTCCAGTGAAAAAAGGCCCAGCACTTTGCCTGCAAGCTCAAATGAGACTCTTCTCTTCTCCCTGCCTTCGTCCAGGTTCCTCGCCTTTTGCATGGCTTTCCTCACCCCTAGGTTGCACCACTCCCTGCGTTATCTAAACAGAGCTACCACACACCTGGCTGCTAGGTTAGGTGCCAAAGTACTTCGGGTAAAGCGTGTTCCGACTGATCTGGAGCAACAGTTCTACCAGACTTGTGTCTTTCTCTCAGGGTCAAAACTAAAATCCGAAGTGGAGCGCCCCGAGCCACAGAGAGAGCGTCTACAGCGTTGACAGTGGCCTGGAGCATGCTCAGTCCGCCTGGAGTCACTGGGCGGCGGCCGGCCCCCACTCGCGGCCCCCGGACTCAGGCGGAGCCGCGGGAGCTCGCGGCCACCCTCCTCCTCCCCGCACCCCCCTCCCCCGTCCCCCCGCCCTCCGCCTCCCCCCGCGGCGCGGCGCGCGCTCCCGGGCATCCACAAGGGAGCTCAGCCGCCTCGCCTGCCCTCCCCGCCGCCTCCACCTCCTCCTCTTCCACCTCCTCCGGCTGAGGCGGGCGAGGACTCGTCCGGGGACATAAATAAATAAATAATTCCATTCACCCGGTGACAGCGAGGCGAACCGGCGGTGGCCGGCGGGGGACGGATCGCTGCAGCGCCCACCCTGTGCCGGAGACCAGGTAAAGTAAGTTACACCCCGGGAGGAAAAGAGCAGAGGACTGGGCGCCAGCGGAGAGGAAGGCGAGCGCTCATCCGTCACCCGAGCTGCCCGGGGAACCGCACGCGTGTGTGTAAATAATGGCCAACGTGTGACACGCACGCCAAAGCCATTAGCCGGCGAGCCCTTATATAGACAAAATTCCCCCAGGCGGCTGCCGGAGGAGAGTTCGCGTCACACGAGCGCGGACCTCAGCCGGGTGCAGCCCCGGGGCGCGCGCGCGCGAGCGTCGGAGAGGGGGGCCAGAGGGGTCCGGGGCGGAGAGCGCTCCGTGCGCCCGCGTGCTTCCGGCCAGGCGACGCCAAAGCTCCGAGCTTCTGCGCAGAGGCTCTGCCGGCGCGGTGCTCCCCCCATCCTTACCCCACGAGTCCCTCCGGCAGGTTTCCGCCTGGCGTGTGCCGCTTGCGCTTCTCAGCAGCATCCCGCCCCTGGCCCGCCAGCACCCCGGGGTGGCCTCGGCCGCAGGAGCTGGGGATGGGGGGTTGGTGAGAGAGTGTGTACGGAGCATCTTCTCTTTTAGCAGATGGTGGGGGCTCGGAGAGGCTGGAAGGAGAGGACGCAATACCAGGGGGTTCGAGTTTTGTTCTTTTTCGGTCCACAGGTAGCGTGGCGGGGGCGAGGCCAGTCGGGGGCAGAAAAGGAGTGTGACTTGACGAGGGCGGAGGAGGGCCTGCGCCTCCCGGGCTCACGCTGGGTTTCCTGCGTGAGCTGCTGCGCCGCGCTGGGGGTGCCAGGCCCGGCCAGGTAGCGCGGGAGGCTGGCGAGGTTCCTCCTTCGGGCGGATGCTGCTTCGCAGCTGCTCCCTCCACCCCCATTTTCTCCCTTACTTCCGCGAAACGGGATTGCAGACTGCCTTGGCAGGGCTTGGGGGGGAATTTTGTGGTCTACGTCAGGGATGTTAAAATTACACACACAGACACACACAGACACACACACACACACACACAGACACACACACACACACACACACACGAGAGGAAATGTGCGGTTTCCCTCTGCCTCTCCTTCCTGAAATAGTACTGAGTGGGGTAGTAGTACGAAAGCTAATGTTTCGTGTCCTCCTTTCTTGGGTCTGTTAAGGGACGCAGCAGAGGAATAAAAGCACGGGCAGTGGTGAGGGTGATGTGAAAAAGCCTGGAAACAGTGGGCACTAGGTGCCGTTTACTGGCACCTCATGCTTTATGACTAAATCCAAACTGGGAACTCGGGAGGGCTGCAAACTTTCAACAGACACGTCGGCTTGAATGTGCTGTGTCATTGAAACCTCAAGAACTACGTGTGCATTTGGGGGAGAGTGGCTGAAAAATTAGAGCTGGGTGGTGGCTGCAGAGAATGATGAGGATTGGACAAGGTGACCCTTATTTGGCCCTGGTGAGGCAATCCTAGCTCCACTTTCTGCCTCTGACCACAGTGCATTTGAAGCAGTCTAAGTCAGCTGGCCTGAATGATCTCAGTAAAAGGGAAGGATTACGGTAAGCAACTCAGTGTGTTGCATAACAATTCATAAAGTCAGAAATTAGTTTTTGCAAAATTCATAGCAACAGTTTGCAATTAAGTACTGCTCCCCCCACCCCCGCTCGGACTGTTTTAATAATGGTAAGCGATCTGAAATTTTAACACCTTCTCCCCAGTGTCCTAGTTAGTTCACCTTCCTTTAAATGCTCAGTTTATTTCTAGACATGCATTTACTCTTCTATAATATCTGGCTGATATCTTTGGCCTTGAGCCCTCCTGAAGGGAAAGAGGGCAAAGAGCCTTAAAGAAATATACTTTATCCAGAGTTATATTCCTGGTTCATGTATCTAAAGTAAAAGAAGTCTCCTGCAATTGCTTTTCATTCTGTTTTCATTTATCAAACATGTTTTTGAGACATTCACATGGGAAAAGGTAATTAACTTTAGAGTTAGACCTAGATTTCAAGCTCAGTTCCGCACTTTTGTAAAATTGGGTAATTATTTAACAATCTCATCGTCAGTTTTTCTTATTCATAAAATGGGATTCGTGGTATCCACCCTGAAGTGCTATGGTGAGGAATAAAGTATACGGAAAACACCTAATAAATAAACTAGCTATTTCTGAACCCCTAAAATCACCCCAGACACTGTACTGTGGTTCCCAAGATGAAGGAGGTTGGAATTCTGCTCTCCAAAAACTCAACGTCTAGTCACCTAGGATAATCTTCCTCCTGTCCTCTTTGTCATCAGTCAGTTTCCTCTCAGTGGAAGAAGCATATATCTCAAATAATTTGAAAGGGATGTAGCAATTTCAAGAAATTAAGATGTGCTAAAAGGCAAATTTGAGAAGGGTACCTTGCCTCAGAAACCTGTGTGTTCAGCCCCATCCATTTGCCCATTGAGAGTGACCCAGTATAAACAGGTAATGGAGGATTTTCTCTTGTTATGAGGGCAGGACATCCCTTCCCCGAAGAAGGTCTTTGCTAATGAATTGATTTCCATTTTTTTGAGAGACTGAGCAGCAAGTTTTTTCTGCACTTTGGACAGACTAATCCACTCACTCTGAGAAGCCCAAGAGTATAGTAACTATAACAACATGTCTGTAACGCTACCATGTTCTGGGCACTGTGCTACCACTGTCTATTAACTCCTTTTATCTCCTTAACAATCCTGAGGTAAGTCTGTCAATATCCACATTTATAGAAGAGCAATTGAGGTACAGAGAGTTAAGAAAGTTGCTCAGTTTGCACAGCTAGCAAGTGGCTGAGTTGGGGCAAGCACCCAGGCAGGCTGTCTGATTTTAACCACTGAGTGGTACGGCTTATGCTGCACGAAGCTGAACGAGGGCAGGGACTTTGTCTGTCGTGTCCTCTCTTCTCAGTGCAGTGCCTGGCAGGTGATAGTCCTGAACAGCTGCTTATAGAAAAAATGAAGCACGGAGGGACAGGAGGAGAAACAAACAAGGGAAGAGTGAGCCTCCTTTCCTGCCTACAACTCTAAATCTGGCAGGGGAATCCCTCACGGACTTTGCCTGGGGGACAGGATAGTTGAGGATCTTTTGAAGAGTTGTTTGCCTGGTCCCGCATTATTTATTCTGTGTAAGCACATGCATAGAAATAATTCATGGTAGCTAGTGTCAGGTATTAAATGTTTGGCATTAAGGCTACTAGGTTGTTATAAGGTTCACTGGCTTGTTTTTCTTAACAGATTTTTGGGAACCTTTTGGAGAGCCAAGTTTCTCAATAGATGGCATGATAGTGCTGGATTGCATAATAAGCCACTGAATGGACTCTCATTGTCTGAGAGGTCATCCTTGTTTGTTCGAGGCTTTCTCAACTATTTGGATCAAAGTGTGCAGGAAATGTGTTGGGAAACGACTGCACACTAAGTTTCAGTGTGTAATAGAATTTTTTTTTTAACTGAGGGAGCAAGCTTCGTTTTCTCAGTTGGCCCTTAAATGGTGAATCCAGGGTCCTAATCTACCTACTTGGAAGATCCAGTAGTTTTTATTAATCTTTATTGAAATCCCAAATAAGTTCTTGAAAATTTTACAGGGCATTTGGGTGACAACTACAAAATGCTGGTGTAAAGATATTGTTGTTAAAAATTTTGTACACTTAGGATAGCCCCACAAAAAAATGACATACTGTGTGGTTCAGATATCTGAACTGGTGATTACTGTTTATTTGGCATTAAAACAGAAACTTTCAATGGAAAATATCTAGTATGGGTGGTAACACAGAGAAATATTCGTTTAAATAAACATCTGTACAAACTGTTGGTATTTTTAAAAAGCAGTTAAATTAAACATTGGCTGTTTCCTCACCTAATAACACAATGAAATGTATTCTTATTAATCATGTACACCCCTAAACAGATTCTGATTAGAGCTAATACGTAGAAGAGTTATAGATTATAAGAAGCTGCCCTACTAAATAATTTACTTGAAGACCTATTTATTTTGGAAGTAGATTAGATATGAATAAACAGTAAAACTAAAAGGCATGTATTTGCTTGAAAAGTTTCTAAGGGATGAACTGTATTAATGATATTTGCCTGTTTTTGAAACTGATTCTCCAAAATTTCAGAATCTGAAGTTCTATCAGTTTTTCTCAAATATACAAAAGGTGCATTCAGTGATAAACAGCATTATGTGACAGTGTTTCTAAACAGGTGACACTGTTGGCATTTTGGGCAGGGCTCCTCTACATGGATTAGCAATGCCTCTTCTATTGCAGGACATTTAGTGTGTATGGCCCCTGTCCTCCATATGCTGCTAGAGTCCCCTCAGTCATAATTACTGAAAATGTCCCCTGAAATACCTTTTGGAAGAGTAGTACTAGATGGGATTGAAAACTATTGGCCAATAAGATCAAATTGAGAATGTTTAAGGAGATTATCCTTGAAATGCGTGTACCTTCCAATAAGAAATTCTTTTGTTTTTTCTTCAAAGGATAAAAAGAGTAATCTCCTGTGAAACTACTTTGATTTAAAGGAGTGAGTCCTTCCCCCTAAAGTATATTAAGTATTAATATTTCAGAATCAGGTTATAATTGGCCTCTGAGGGTCCAAATCTTCATTCGCTTCACACTGTCAACAGCCTCTGGTAACGTTGGCACCTGCTGCTTCTTAAACTCTTCTCTTCTGTGTGCTCTTTGTGCCCCTCTTACTTCTCTGACTGCTCATTGGTGGCTGCTTCTTCGGCTTTCCTTTCATCTCCTGCTCACTCAAGTATGTGTTCCTCAATTTCCGTTTGAGTTCTTCTCTTATCTGTATTTGATCCATTGGCAAAGCTCATCCTCTCTTGGCCTGTGTTTTGACCTCAGTAGGAGTAACGCCCAAGTCATTATCTTCAGCCCTGACTTTCCCATAGCTCCAGGCAGCCCTTTCCAAGTACCTGCTGGACGGCTTACCTCTTCTGTGCTTCTGACACGGCTAACACCCTGTGGACTCTTCTGAACACTGTCTTTCCTTTCCAATGAAAGCCCCTGTTGCTTTCATTGGTATTAACATTCTCTTCTAGAAGCTTTTGAGACCCTCAACGCCCCCAGCCTTACGTCTTACAGTCAGGTGCTAAGACCTGATATCCAAAATGCTTCTTTCACCAGTTTCCTCTTTTCTGATGCTGCCACAGAGTTCAGGCACATTTGACATACTACCTAGAGTCATGTCCTAGTCTCTTAGCAGGTCTCCTCATTTCTAGTCTCTCACTGTACCAGTTAATTCTGTACGTACCACGAGATAGTCTTACTGAAATACACCTCCTTTTCCTATTTGTTAATAGCACTTTGTGACTCCCATTACCTAGGTCTAAGGACCAAGGTTTCAACCTCTGTAATTCCAAAAAGTTTTTCCAGGCTCGTCTCCCACTGCCACCATCCTCGAGTCAAATTGACCTGTCCCCTGTGCCTCATTTATCTTCATTCTATTTCCTGACACCACACCTTTGGTCTTGCTGTTCTTTCACCTTAAAATGCTCTAACCTCCTGCTATTTTCATGTCTAGCTTCAACCTTCAAAGCTGAGCTTAAACACCACATTCAGATTTCCTCCAAAGCCTCTGGATAGGTAGAAGAAGCTTTTCTAAAATTTCGGTAACATTGCATTGTAATCTGTCTTGTGTGTTTTAAACATTGTATTATAGTTGCATATAGATTTGTATATCTTTGGTTTCCCTATATACTACAAATTTCTGGGTATTGGGAATAATAACATATCCATATTTACATATCCTTTAGCACTTTGGTGGATTACGGAGTTACATGGGACTTAGAGGACATTGGTTTCTGCTTTTCTTTATTGTTTCTTCAGCATTTTCAATATACCACCATCTATTTTTATTTTAAGTATGTTCACTGAGGCAGCCTGTTCTTTTAGAGACAGTTCCAGTTGTGACTGCATTCTTCTTGCTTCTACCTAGGACCCTCACACAGCTTTCCAGGGCCACACAAAATAAATCTTGCTCTGGGTTGATTGAGAGCCTGTACCTATGTGGTGACAGCTCACGTTCTTACGTTTTCGCTCTGAATTTAACATATTCCGTTTTTCTACCTGTTCTTTACGGGACCTGGTGAAGCTATTTTTTAAGGCCATTGTGTTTCTGGAAGCATTCAAGTTTAGGAAAGTCCATATATGTACAAAAGAGTTCAAGGATGAAAATGGTTGCTTATAAATATAAATGTTTGAACCCTTGTTCATGAGCCCATTGGTCATCAATATTATCTCTTTTCAGATGAAGTCAGAAGGTGGGAAGTAGAGGCATATAGAGGGATCCACTTTTGGAAGAACCCACTGTTACCTCAGGGCTGAACATTTTCTTTCCGTGGCCCTCAGTGTAGTGAATGAATGAATAAACCACCGAAAGGAAGGAAAGAAGGAAAATTCACTTTAAATTTTGGTTACAATTAGATATTAGCCCCTCAGTTAAATTATTTACCTTTGTAGATTAATGCCGTAAGAGGTAAAGCACCTAAGATGCTGTGTGTATCTGTGTGTGTGAGTGTGTGTGTAAGAAGTGAGTTTAGAGACCAAAGATGTGGCTATTAGGTAAAGCTATAGAGATCACTTTGAGTAAAAATAGCTTGCCTTTATCAAACACTTCTATGTGTCAGGCATCATTTTACATATTCATTTTACACATTTTAACTTATTTAATCCTCCAAACCTTATGAGGAAGCATTGTTTTGACCCTCATTTTACAGGTGAGGGAATTAGGGCAAGAGGTTAAGTATCTCGCCCAAGGTGTGTACGTCTTGTCAGTGGAGGGATCTGGATTTGAATATATTAACCACAATAGACCTTCTCAATATTAGTATTTTAAAATATGTAGTTCTGCAGTAGATTTTAAGAGATTCTAGAGGAAGGAAGTTTGAGAAATGTTAAAAAAAAAAAGACTAGTCAAGGATAACGAATCTTGATCTGTTAAAACACAGAGTCAGCAGAATGATAAGACTTCCTTACTGTTTAAAGGAAGTATCTGGAACCAAACTAAGATGCTTAGAAAAAATAATGACTTCTTATTGCGCTTAGAAAAAATGATGACCTCTTATCGCCTGTGGACTCAGGGAGGCTGGGGAACCATTAGGGACTGAAGAAACAGTAAGTCCCGGATGTTATCCCTTTAGCACAGGTAGCAAGATGATAGGGGTGGACTGGGCATGGGGTGGCAAGTCTCTTGTGGACACCCTAGGCTGTGGGCACCAGTGGGTACATGAACAGAGTAGTGTCTAGAGAATTCCCATGGATGTATAGATGTCAGATCTGCAGTGAAGTGGGCTTTTGAATAAAGCCTATGACGTATTTCAAGCCAGACAATGTAATCCTTTAATAACAACTATTTATTCATCCACTGCGCTCCCAGACACCGTCTTAGATGTTAGAGATGGCAAACAGGTAAGCTCCTTTTAGTCTTGAGTCCCACAAATAAAGGAACATATTCTCAAAACAAGGCTAAGCAATTTATGTCCTTCAGTCAGCTTTTTGTAGACCTCCGATGTCGTCTTCACTCTGTAGTTTGTCTCAGTCTGTGGTTCTCTCTTTTCTCTCTTTCCTTTTTTCTCCATCACAGTGTCACGTGGTGGATCAGAGGCTTTGTGGTTAGTTAGATAGACCTTGATGGAACTTTGACTTAGCCACATCTCAGCTGTTTAACTCAAATCAAGATACGTGAACCTTCAGAGCCCCAGTTTCCTCATTTTAAAAAATGGAAACAATAAAACCTATATCACAGGATTGTTGCTGGAGAGTAAATAAATAATGCAGGTAACTTAGAAATGGTAATCGTAATCATTTTCCTTTTATCTCTACCAGTATTTCTGGTGCATCTTGAGGCAGGGCCTCTTTATTTTTGAGGAATTCTCTTCTGTGCACAGGTATTTATGAATTATAATATTACTGTTCACAGCCTGAGCCAAGTAGGAGATTCATAAAACAACAACAACTCATTGACTTTACAGTTATGTGGGTCTTTCCCATATAGACAAAGCTCTGGTTTTTGGTACATATAGGAAGACAACTCAACACTGATATTGATGCTGCAAAAATATTTCAGTGCTAAATTTTTCACTTAAACACAATGTTAGTAACATCAATTGGGACTGTATCCCAAGGGAATTTTAAGATGGAAATTTCTTATTTTCCACTTAGAATTAGCAGTGCACATAAGCACATTTAAAAGCTATGACAAAGAGAAAAACAATAGTCATTCTATTATCACGACTTAGAGACATTTATTCATATTAAGATGCAAACTTATGGCAACGTAATTATTGGTACCATGTAAGTGCTTCTTATGTGTCTGATCTCTTAAAAATAGAATCTCTATTCCTCATTATTACCAAGTAAGATATATTATATTCATTTACAGGTAGAATAAAGACTCAGCAAGATGAGGCTGCCCATTAGAGAACCCTAAGAGTCAATGTCTCAGTAGATGTTTCAATGTAGGTAGGACGCTAATGGCAACTAGATCTTGCTCCCAAATCTTAAAATCAGTTTAAATCAGTAAATAATTAAGTATTGCTCCATGAAGTAATATGCACAGAGACCTGAAAAGATCATGTATAAGACATCTTTCCTGACCCCCCTGAGGAGACTCTAATTTCAGAGACATTCTCTATGTGTGTACAGTTAAAGGTACAATCCAGAGTAGGACTGAGTGTCAAAATAAAATGATAAAGCAGTGATTGTCTACGGCAGAGGTTGACAAAGTATAAATAACCCTTGGGCCACATCTAGCCTGCTACCTGTTTTCATAAGTAAAGTGTTTCTGGAATATAGCCACACCCATTGGTTTCTGTATTTTCTGTAGCTGATTGCCTGCTGCAGACAGAGTTGAGTAGTTGTGACTAAGTCTGCAAATCCTAAAATATTTACTATCTTTCAGTTTAGAGAAAAATACTTGTTGACCCCTGCTCTAGGAGTCCAGAAGAAGGAGACTTTACTATGTAACGGAGCAATCAAAGAAGGCTTTAATGAAAGAAGTGGAAATGTTTTTAGAGCTGAGAGATGAATAGTCTTTAAGTGAAACGAGGAGATGGTCATTATAAGTGCCCCAAAACTCGAGAGTAAAAGCAAAAAACACATGGATAAATACAAAAGTCTGCTGAAGTATAAGGATTATATTTCTGTATATAATTCATATAATACTCATCTTTGAGTATACTTTTTGTAAGTATTCATCTAGAACTGTGATTCTTAAACTTGATGGGACATTTGAATCAATTGGTAAAAAATAAGATATATTTTTTTACTCATTGATCTGTGATACTGAACTGTGGAAAATCACTAATCTAGAATACTTATTCATTTGCTATTTTCTGTTGAGGACAGAGAATATTTTTTTCTCAAATGGTATCTCTGCCTCCTTAAAGTACATGCATGCTGGACATACATTAATAATTTTGCTAATCACTAGTTATAATAAAAATAATACTAGCTATTGAGCACACAGCTAGGTGCCAGCACTAGGCCAAGAGCTTTTTATACGTTCTCACATTAAAAATTTACAGTAGCCCAATGAGGTAGATGTTATTATTCCCATTTTGCAGAAGAGAATACTAAGAATAGATGGAACAAGTGATTAATTGCCTTTATACTACAGTAGTAGTAAATAGACCCTCTTTAATATCACCAAGAAATTTACTTTTTTAAAAAGAGAAACTTTTTTGTGTGTGTATTTTTTTTTTGCGGTACGCGGGCCTCTCACTGTTGTGGCCTCTCCCGTTGCGGAACACAGGCTCCGGACGCGCAGGCTCAGCGGCCATGGCTCACGGGCCCAGCCGCTCCGCGGCATGTGGGATCTTCCCGGACCGGGGCACGAACCCGCGTCCCCTGCATCGGCAGGCGGACTCTCAACCACTGCGCCACCAGGGAAGCTCTGTATTTTTTTTTAATTAATTAATTTTATTTATTTTTGTATGTGTTGGGTATTCGTTGCTGCGCGCGGGCTTTCTCTGGTTGCGGTGAGCAGGGTCTACTCTTTGTTGCGGTGCGCAGGCTTCTCATTGTGGTAGCTTCTCTTGTTGTGGAGCACGGGCTCTAGGCGCGCGGGCTTTAGTAGTTGTGGCACGCAGGTTCAGTAGTTGTGTCTCGTGGGCTCTGGAGCGCAGGGTCAGTAGTTGTGGCTCACGGGCTTAGTTGCTTTGCAGCGTGTGGGATGTTCCTGGACCCGGGCTCGAACCCTGCATTGGCAGGCAGATTCTTAACCACCGCGCCACCAGGGAAGTCCCTAAAAAGAGAGACTTTTGGAGGTAGGGCATAGATAGGAATGGGCTTTCAGAAATTTAAAAAAAGTGTATTTGCCAATTTGTTCTATTATGTGACTTCTTTTCTTTTAAAAGCATTGTGCCATATTTTTATAAAAGTTGAGTCTGCTTTCACTACAAATTATTCTACAAATTTTTATTGAACATACTGATGTTTTTTTGGACTGGAACTTTCTGTACCCTTTCTGTTTCTCTTGTTTCTGTCACTTTCTGTCCATAGATCTTAACCTTGTCTCTTAAGGTTCAGTTATTTGTAATGTCCTTCCTTTCTTCCTTCTTTTTCTGTAGTATCCCTTCCTAATATCATATAGATTCCAGTTACTTATTGCCTGGTGTCTTCAATGTAGCAATAAAATGCTTGAATGCATTTTCCTAAAGCCATGGTCTCTTTCAGAAGAAAAAGAATCGATGCAACTAAATACCCGTTTCTTTTTCTGAACTTAAAAAGTGGCAGGTACTGCAGGAATATTTGCATATCACTAATTGGTATGACAACATAATAAGTAGATAGGAAAAGGTGAATGATTCAGAAGAAACCTCAGGGAATATAAGAAAATGTAAGTCCATCCCCTGTGGACCACATTAGCATCTCTGTGGGGAGTCACCTGGCCGCTGTGTCCCGGGGGAGAACATTAATTACACTCAGTAATGGCCTGCTACTGGAGGATTTACAGATGTCAGATCTCAAGCTCATCTAAACATTATTTCCCTTTTTATCGTTAATTTTCTTAGTAATATGTGCTGTAATTTAAGGGAAAGAAAGCACTTCAATGAGGAAGCATGCAAATTTTTATTGCTTTAAGTTTATTTTTATCAGTAACAGATATATTACTCTATTAAGCTATCTGGGCCCATTATCTACATTTATTTTCAAATATTCCAAAAAAAGGGCCTATGCACTTCTATAGCTGTATCACCAAATTAAAAATCTTATTTTAAATGCTTAGAAACCTAATTATTACTGTTCATTGGGTTACTTCAGTACTGATGATCAAAATTATTATGCATATTTGACCTATAACTTTCACTTCAGAGTGAACGTTCCATCCAACTTTTTTAGTCTATAATCTATTTTAAATTATTTCACATTTTATTAGAACTCTTATTTTACTAGCTTTTGTCTTGAAGCAGTACTACTAATGTCTCCTCAGCTATACATTCAGATATTGAGTTGTGGTCTATAAAATCTAAATTTAAAAATGTAATTTTTTGCTATTCTCTTGGTGTCCAAAGGATTTACATGTATCACCTCACATAATCCAGAAAGTCATTGTCTGACCAGCAGCCCTATAATATGGGCATGTGGCATCGTTATCACTAATTTAGAATGAATTGAAGTATCTGATATCTCAAGTAGGTTAGGTCACAAAGCTCTATTTTCAAAATCCACATTTTTCCCTATGTTCCATGTAGTTGTCCCAGGTAGGAGAAGATTCCTCCATCTTTGCATAAACATATTATAGAAAAGGGAAACTGTAGGGAAGATAAAAGAGAAATACTTAGGATTCTGTCCTTCTGAATTGTGCTACTTTTTAAGAGTCATGCTTTTAAGTATCAGAATCGCACCTGGAAGTCTTTCACAAAAAAACAAATGACAAAATTAAAAGGACAAGAAAAATGTTGGCAAAATTGTATTTTGTCCCTCTTCTACATTGTCTCAGTCTGTTTGGGCTGGTATGACAAAATACCACAGACTGGGTAGCTTATAAACAACAGAAATTTCTTTCTCAGCGTTCTGGAAGCTGGAAGTCAGAGGTCAGGGTGCCAGCCTGGTCGGTTGAGGGCCTGCTTCTGGGTTGCCGACTTTTAGCTGTGTCCTGGCGTGGTGGAAGGGACTCTGGAGCTCTGTGGGGTCTGTATAAGAGTACTAATCCCATTCATGAGAGCTCCATCCTCATGACCTAAGCACCTTACAAAGGCCTCACGTCCTGAAACCATCACACTGGGCATTAAGATTTGATCATGAGTTTATGGGGCCACAAGCATTCAGACCATAGCACACATACATAATCCTTCTTTCAAAAATGTCAGCTCCATGAACTGTGTATACTGGGACTGAAGTTAGTACCAAGAAATCGAGTAGGCACGGATAACACTATTGAATTAAGGCTATGTTTAAATAAATTGGGATCCGAATATTGTTTACTTTTTTCTAGTACTTGATTATGCTTTTTTAAATAGGTACATTCAGCTCCAATTGTACCTTAATAAGAAAAACAATTCATGACACATTAAAAAAAATCTTAGTAATAATTGGTTCATTAAAGTACTGTAACTTCATTATAACTTGAAATTCAGTGTAAGAGTTCGTCTTACACAGAGTCCATTTCAAAAGTCCATTTCAAAAGGATGTTTTAGAAGGAAGTCCCCCACCATAAGCAATTTAGCTCTTTACCTTAGCCTTGTTATAGGAACGGGAGCATTCAGCTGTAGCACCTTGAAGATGGTGCTGTAATGAAATCCTAGCATCATTGTTTTAAAATGTATTCCTTTTGTAGTAGAACAACTTCAAAATATATGATTGAGGTACTACATGTTTTAAAATGTGAGGCAGTTGAATTGAACGCTATGTCTTATTTATCCAGTGTCTGATACACTTACAGTGTGAATGGGACTTTTCTTTACAGTTGAAAAGAGAATATAATTGGTTCATTGCAATTAAAATGTCCTTTCCTTGACTCCAAAAAGGAGGTGTGGGAAAATTTATCAGGTATTATTACCATCTACTGAATAGTATTTTATAGGACAGAGTTGATGGGGAAAACAGGAAATGCTCTGATGTTAATTGAACACTTGTATGGACAGTTTAAGAGCACAGACAACCTATGTCTTAGACAATCTATAGCATTTAAGTTGTAGTTTACCAAAATCAAGAGTCTAAGGCCAATAATTCAAACAAAGAGAAATTATGCAACTAAGGTATTCCTGTATGCAGAGGGCCTCTTCCACAAAGGTGGAACTAGAGATTCAAGTTGAAAACATACAGGATTATGATCAATAATCCTATGAGTAATTATTAATTAATCCTGAACACAAATATAATATCCCCAAATAGTCCATTGGGGTTAGAAAAGTTTCTACATAGACTGTTTTAGCTCCTGAGAAGGGCCATCTTTTGTAATCAAATCATTAATGATTTCAAAGGAAGTGGTTCTGATATGCTCTTTATGTTATTAAAAGGCATCAGAATAATATAAGGTAGTTGAAGTGCCATGATTTTTTTTAATTGAAATACAGTATAGTTGATTTACAATGTTGTGTTAGCTTTCAGGTGTACAGCAAAGTGATTCAGTTATATACATATATATATATATTCTTTTGCAGATTCTTTCCATCATAGCTTATTATAAGATATTGAGTATAGTTTCCTGTGCTATACAGTAGGTCCTTGTTGTTTAAATATTTTATGTATAGCAATGTGTATCTATTAATCCCAAACTCCTAATTTATCACCCCTCCCCCTTTGATAACTATAAGTTTGTTTTCTATGTCTGTGAGTCTGTTTCTGTTTTGTAAATAAGTTCATTTGTATCATTTTTTTTAGATTCCACATATAAGTGATATATATTTGTCTTTTTTTAAAATAAATTTATTTATTTATTTATTTTTGACTGCATTGGGTCTTCGTTGCTGTGTGTGGGCTTTCTCTAGTTGTGGCAAGCGGGGGCTACTCTTCTTTGTGGTACTCAGCCTTCTCATTGTGGTGGCGTCTCTTGTTGCGGAGCATGGGCTCTAGGCATGTGGGCTTCAGTAGTTGTGGCTCACGGGCTCTAGAGCACAGGCTCTGTAGTTATGGCGCACAGGCTTAGTTGCTCCATGGCATGTGGGATCTTCTTGGGCCAAGGCTTGAACCCATGTCCCCTGCATTGGCAGGCGGATTCTTAACCACTGCACCAACAAGGAAGCCCCCATACATTTGTCTTTCACTGACTTACTTCACTTAGTATGATAATTCTAGGCTCATTTTTTAACTTTATTTCATTAGAGAATCAAACTTTGTTTTAAAAAATTGTATATTGAGGAAACTTGCACAAGCCTTTTGGATAGCCTTACCCACCAGAGGGCAGACAGAAGAAGCAAGAAGAACTACAGTCCTGCAGCCTGTGGAACAAAAACCACATTCACAGAAAGATAGACAACATGAAAAGGGAGAGGGCTATGTACCAGATGAAGGAACAAGATAAAACCCCAGAAAAACAACTAAATGAAGTGGAGATAGGAAACCTTCCAGAAAAAGAATTCAGAATAATGATAGTTTAGATGATCTAGGACCTCAGAAAAACAATGGAGGCAAAGATTGAGAAGATGCAAGAAATGTTTAACAAAGACCTAGAAGAATGAAAGAACAAACAGAGGTGAACAACACAATAACTGAAATGAAAAATACACTAGAAGGAATCAATAGCAGAATAACTGAGGCAGAAGAATGGATAAGTGATCTGGAAGACAGAATGGTGGAATTCACTGCTGCAGAACAGAATAAAGAAAAAGAGAATGAAAAGAAATGAAGGCAGCCTAAGAGACCTCTGGGACAACATTAAATGCAACAACATTCACGTTCTAGGGGTTCCAGAAGGAGAAGAGAGAGAGAAAGGACCCGAGAAAATATTTGAAGACATTATAGTCGAAAACTTCCCTAACATAGGAAAGGAAATTGCCACCCAAGTCCAGGAAGTGCAGAGAGTCCCATACAGGATAAATCCAAGGAAAAACACACCGAGACACACAGTAATCAAATTGGCAAAAATTAAAGACAAAGAAAAATTATTGAAAGCAGCAAGGGGAAAATGACAAATAACATACAAGGGAACTCCCTTAAGGTTAACAGCTGATTTCTCAGCAGAAACTCTACAAACCAGAAGGAAGTGGCATGATATACTTAAAGTGATGAAAGGGAAGAACCGAAAACCAAGATTACTCTACCTGGCAAGGATCTCATTCAGATTCGATGTAGAAATCAAAAGCTTTACAGACAAGCAAAAGCTAAGAGAATTCAGCACCACCAAACCAGCTCTACAACAGATGTAAAAGGAACTTCTCTAAGAGGGAAACACAAGAAAAAAAAAGGACCTACAAAAACAAACGCAAAACAATTAAGAAAATGGTAATAGGAACATACATATCGATGATTACCTTACACGTGAATGGGTTAAATGCTCCAACCAAAAGACACAGGCTTGCTGAATGGATACAACAACAAGACCCATATATATGCTGTCTACAAGAGACCCACTTCAGACCTAGGGACACATTCAGACTGAAAGTGAAGGGATGGAAAACGATATTCCATGCAAATGGAAATCAAAAGAAAGCTGGAGTACCAATACTCATATCAGATAAAATAGACTTTAGAATAAAGAATGTTGCAAGAGACAAGGAAGGACACTACATAATGATTAAGGGATCAATCCAAGAAGAAGATATAACAATTATAAATATATATGCACCCAACATAGGAGCACCCCAATACATACAGCAACTGCTAACAGCTATAAAATAGGAAATCAACAGTAACACAATAATAGTGGGGGACTTTAACACCTCACTTACACCAATGAACAGATCATCCAAACAGAAAATTAATAAGGAAACACAAGCCAAAATGACACAATAGACCAAGTAGATTTAATTGATATTTATAGGACATTCCATCCAAAAACAGCAGATTACACTTTCTTCTCAAGTGCGCATGGAACATTCTCCAGGATAGATCATATCTTGGGTCACAAGTCAAGCCTCAGTAAATTTAAGAAAATTGAAATCTTATCAAGCATCTTTTCTGACCACAACGCTGTGAGATTAGAAATCAATTACAGGGAAAAAAACATAAAAAACACAAAAACATAGAGTGTAAACAGTACCTTACTAAATAACCAAGATATCACTGAAGAAATCCAAGAGGAAATTAAAAAATACCTAGAGACAAATGATGATGAAAACACGACGATCCAAAGCCTATAGGAAGCAGCTAAAGCAATTCTAAGAGGGAAGTTTATAGCTATACAAGCCTACCTCAAGAAACAAGAAAAATCTCAAATGAACAATCTAACCCTACACCTAAAGGAACTAGAGAAGGAAGAACAAACGAAACCCAAAGTTAGCACAAGGAAAGAAATCATAAAGATCAGAGCAGAAATAAATGAAATAGAAACAAAGAAAACAATAGCAAAGATCAATAAAAGTAAAAGCTGGTTCTTTGAGAAGATAAACAAAATTGATAAACCATTAGCCAGACTCATCAAGAAAAAGAGGGAGAGGACTCAAATCAATAAAATTAGAAATGAAAAAGGAGAAGTTACAACAGACACTGCAGAAATACAAAGCATCCTAAGAGACTACTACAAGCAACTCTATGCCAATAAAATGGACAACCTGGAAGAAATGGACAAATTCTTAGAAAGGTATAACCTTCCGAGACTAAACCAGGAAGAAATAGAAAATATGAACAGACCAATCACAAGTAATGGAATTGAATCTGTGATTAAAAATCTTCCAACAAACAAAAGTCCAGGACCAGATGGCTTCACAGGTAAATTCTATCAAACATTTAGAGAAGAACTAACACCCATCCTTCTCAAACTCTTCCCATAAATTGCAGAGGAAGGAACTCTCCCAAACTCATTCTATGAGGCCACCATCACCCTGATACCAAAACCAGACAGAGATACTACAAAAACAGAAAATTACAGACCAATATCACTGATGAATATAGATGCAAAATTCCTCAACAAAATACTAGCAAACAGGATCCAACAACACATTAAAAGGATCATACACTATGATCAAGTGGGATTTATCCCAGGGATGCAAGGATTCTTCAATATATTCAAATCAATCAATGTGATACACCATATTAACAAATTGAATAAAAACCATATGATCATCTCAAGAGATGCAGAAAAAGCTTTTGACAAAATTCAACACCCATTTATGATAAAAACTCTTCAGAAAGTGGGCATAGAGGGAACCTACCTCAATATAATAAAGGCCATATATGACAAACCCACAGCAAACATCATTCTCAATGGTGAAAAACTGAAAGCATTTCCTCTGAGATTAGGAACAGGACAAGGATGTCCACTCTTGCCACTATTATTCAACATAGTTTTGGAGTCCTACCCATGGTAATCAGAGAAGAAATAGAAATAAAAGTATTCCAAATTGGAAAAAAAGTAAAAGTGTCACTATTTGCAAATGACATGATACTGTACATAGATAATCCTAAAGATGCCACCAGAAAACTGCTAGAGCTAATCAGTGAATTTGGTAAAGTTGCAGGATAAAAAATTAATGCACAGAAATCTCTTGCATTCCTATACACTAATGATGAAAAACCTGAAAGAGAAATTAAGGAAACACTCCCATTTACCACTGCAACAAAAAGAATAAAATACCTAGGAATAAACCTACCTAGGGAGACAAAAGACCTGTATGCAGAAAACTGTAAGACACTGTTGAAAGAAATTAAAGATGATACCAACAGATGGAGAGATATACCACGTTCTTGGATTGGAAGAATCAATATTGTGAAAATGACAATACCACCCAAAGCAATCTACAGATTCAGTGCAATCCCTATCAAATTAGCAATGGCATTTTTTACAGAACTAGGACAAAAAATCTTAAAATTTGCATAGAGACACAAAAGACCCCAAATAGCCAAAGCAGTCTTGAGGGAAAAAAAACGGAGCTTGAGGAATCAGACTTCCTGACTTCAGACTCTACTACAAAGCTACAGTAATCAAGACAACATGGTACTGGCACAAAAACAGAAATATAGATCAGTGGAACAGGATAGAAAGCCCAGAGATAAACCTATGCACGTATGGTCAACTAAACTATGACAGAGGAGGCAAGGATATACAATGGAGAAAAGACAGTCTCTTCGATAAGTGGTGCTGGGAAAACTGGATAGCTACATGTAAAAGAAGGAAATTAGAACACTCCCTAACACCATACACAAAAATAAACTCAAAATGGATTAGAGACCTAAATATAAGACCAGGCACTATAAAACTCTTAGAGGAAAACATAGGAAGAACACTCTTTGACATAAATCACAGCAAGATCTTTTTTGATCACCTCCTAGACTAATGGAAATAAAAAAACAAAAATAAACAAATGGGACCTAATGAAACTTAAAAGCTTTTGCACAGCAAAGGAAACTAGACACAAGACGAAAAGACAACCCTCAGAATGGGAGAAAATATTTGCAAACGAATCAATGGACAAAGGATTAATCTCCAAAATATATAAAGAGCTCACGCAGCTCAATATTAAAAAAACAACCCAATCCAAAAATGGGCAGAAGACCTAAATAGACATTTCTCCAAAGAAGACATACAGATGGCCAAGAAGCACATGAAAAGCTGCTCAACATCACTAATTATTAGAGAAATGCAAATCAAAACTATAATAAGGTATCACCTCATACCAGTTAGAATGGGCATCATCCGAAAATCTACAAACAACAAATGCTGGAGAAGGTGTGGAGAAAAGGGAACCCTCTTGAACTGTTGGTGGGAATGTCAATTGATACAGCCACTACGGAGAACAATATGGAGGTTCCTTAAAAAACTAAAAATAGAATTACCATATGACCCAGCAATGCCACTACTGGGCATATACCCAGAGAAAACAGTAATTCAAAAAGGCACATGCACCCCATTGTTCATTGCGGCACTATTTACAATAGGCAGGTCATGGAAGCAACCTAAATGCCCATCGACAGATGAATGGATAAAGAAGTTGTGGTACATACATACAATGGAATATTAGTCAGCCATAAAAAGGAACAAAATTGGGTCGTTTGTAGAGATGTGGATGAATCTAGAGACTGTCATACAGAGTGAAGTAAGTCAGAAAGAGAAAAACAAATATCGCATATTAATGCATATATGTGGAACCTAGAAAACTGGTACAGATGAACCGGTTTGCAGGCCAGAAATTGAGACACAGATGCAGAGAACAAACGTATGGACACCAAGCGGGGAAAGCAGCGGCAGGTGGGGGGGTGGTGGTGTGATGAATTGGGAGATTGTGATTGACATGTATACACTGATGTGTATAAAATGGATGACTAATAAGAACCTGCTGTATAAAAAAATAAATAAAATAAAATTGTATATTATTTGCCTATTCAGACATCTCCTTTCTACATTTCTGGGAATTCTCTCAAATTCCTAGAAGTCTGAAAATAAAAACATACACAACCTCATAATTTCTCAATTTGACTATGTGATTTTTGTTTCCAATATGTCAGTGATCACTAATAAAAACTTTCTTTTCCTTCGCTTGACATTGAGTTTTATCTTTTTTTATCCCCCCCCACCCCCCCACACACAATCTGCTCTAGCAGTAGTTTCCTGATAGGATTGAAAAGAGGTATGTGGAGAGAAGTGTGTGACAAGACTGGCAAGAATTCAGATGCTGCATTTGTTGCCTCTGTGAAACGGGTGCACCGTATAGTCACGTAATTGCGCCGATAATAATACCAGCAAAGTGACCAGGCATTCTTATCTTTAGTGACTGTTCCTGTTCTCAGAGTGTCATGGATGCTGTTGCCATTGCCCCAGAAATCTGCCTTTGGCATGTTGCTGAAACAGTGTCCTAAGCAACATAAAGACACTTGTGCCGCTGACATTTGTGTTTTCTGAACACATAAGATGTGGATTTTTCTGTGAACTTTAAAGCGCTGGAGAGTCTAAAAAGATGCGCCTCTTGGAGCCTGCTTGTTGCCTCATCCTGGACCCAGGCCTCGCTCCTGCCTCGTGACTTGACTTTGTTGGATCTTGGCATTGACCCTGGCCAGCACCTAGTGACTGTGCCCTGAAACGCCCTTTGGTTTTACTGGAAGGGGAAACTACAAATAATAGTCGTGGGAACCTAACAGTTGCCAGAAGCCAGACTGACAAAGAAAACCATAAGGACCATGCAACAGCATGATGCCTAAAGTAACTGGCTTTTAGCTTTACCACCCTGGGCCTGTAACCTTTAGCTATAAATACATAGAGTAGGGATTTCATTGTACAGCATTTTACTTGTCAGAGAACAGTCGGAAGCACTTATTAAAGTATTTACTGAAGGTGGGAAGCACTCTGATAGTTCCTAAATAACATCTTTTTATGGGAATTCTCTTGTTTGCTTCTGACCAAACCATTTGATCATTTACTTTGAACAAAACTAAAAAAATTAGATGGCAACAATAATCATTTGTCATGCAATTCAGATATTCTGGGTAGACCACCAGAAGTGTCGAATTTGTACTTATCCTCTATAAGTAAGCTCTTAGTTTTCCCTGAGTTTATTTTAAATTTTGATAGATATTTTAGTTTTTTAATGAAAAAAATTCCAGATATTTTTTCATAAATACAAAAAAGAAATATTGTGAGTTGATTTTAAAGTTACCTTATTTGCCTTTTATTGTGTAAAAATTACCGTTATCTTCTTAAGGCTCTGCTTGATTCTGTTCTTTAGTTACTTAAGTCGTCTCAAGTCAACTGTTAATAAGGGTAAAAATAATGTTCAGTAGACTGAGGAAGGGGAACTGGGTCAGTTTTATTCTGGAGAAAATTATAGTCCATAGAAATTAAAGGAATTTCAGCATTTACAGAATAAGCCCATTACATGAGGAGAGCTAAGCTACATGTAATGTATTTCCATATTCCTGTAACGTTCATTATTTAAAAGGTAATTAGAACTCACTTCTATTATTACCCTTAATAGCATATTTTCTAGCATCATTACCCAGTTAAAAGTTATATTCTGCCTGGGAATTTACCTAAAATCAGTGAGATTTTAATTGTTATATGTTTTGGCATAAATGTATTCTTTGGAGAGGTGGCTGGCTAACTTTATTAAATAATTAATTTGATTTTTTTTTCTACTGCATAGAATTTTGAGTTAATAAGTAGGGTGAATGAAATCAGTTTTTTTTTTTTTTTTAGGATTATTAGTAGGCCCTCTTCTCCGTAAAGAATGAAATAAAAAATTTAATCTGCATATGTTCTTGCTCTATTCTACAAGTCTTTAGTCATGTGAATGTATCACCTAAATTAGCGCACATTCATAAGATTTATAAAATGGTTTATTCTTATTCAATATATATACACTTCTCATCCATCATTATTAATGTACTATAAAATGCTACTTGGCTTTGGACAGGCACTAGCCTCCGAACTATAGTCAGTTCAGGGAATGCCTAAATTCAGAATTTTCCAAACTTATTTACAGATGCCATTTTTGAACAGAATTTCAAAGCGTTGGAATTTAATGGAACACCACTGAGAAAATATTGCCTTGAGGAAAAGACCTATGTGTTTAAACAAAATAGAATTTTTTTTTTTTTGCGGTACGTGGACCTCTCACTGTTGTGGCCTCTCCCGTTGCGGAGCACAGGCTCCAGACGCGCAGACTCAGCAGCCATGGCTCACGGGCCCAGCCGCTCCGCGGCACGCGGGATCTTCCTGGACCGGGGCACGAACCCGTGTCCCCTGCATCGGCAGGCGGACTCTCAACCACTGTGCCACCAGGGAAGCCCCAAAATAGAATTTTGAAAGTATTATTCATAAAGTCATGCCTGTGCCTGAAGAGTAACTGAATTTGGATATCATTTTCATAATTCAAACATGTGATATATTCTCAGGTGTTTTACAGTGCATATCAAAGTAGGTAGCCCACTGTCCCTGTTTTCATAATAACACTACCAACATCAAAATCACATGGGTTGGGCTTCCCTGGCGGTGCAGTGGTTAAGAATCCACCTGCCAATGCAGGGGACACGGGTTCAAGCCCTGGTCCAGGAAGATCCCACATGTCGCGGAGCAGCAATGCCCATGTGCCACAACTACTGAGCCTGTGCTCTAGCGCCTGTGAGCCACAACTACTGAAGCCCGCATGCCTAGAGTCCGTGCTCCGCAACAAGAGAGGCCACCGCAATGAGAAGCTGGCGCACCGCAACGAAGAGAAGCCCCCGGTCTCCGCAACTAGAGAAAGCCTGCACAGCAATGAAGACCCAATGCAGCCAAAAATAAATAAATTAATTAAATAAATTTATTTTAAAAAAAATCATATGGGTTACTAAAATTTTTATATTAATATAACAATAATAAAAACAAAATAATGTATGGAATTATTGAGGTGGGGAATTAATTGTTGAAACCCGGGGTCTGGCCTAATCTACTCAAAATAATTTAAATATAACTTCATTATTAGGGAGCTAAATGAACACTTCTCATGTGAGGTCACTATGGTTACTTTGTTTATTATTCATAGAATCACTCTGCCTTCCCAAACCTTGAGGTTTTAATCATTAGAAAAACATTTATTTTACTAACATCTGGTTCCCTTATTTCTATGGATTGCCACATCATACACAGAGGCATTCTAAAATTTTGAACGCCTTTGCTAAAAGCTCTTAAATGAAATATAGCTTTATTTTACTATCGTTAAGTAACTGACCAAATTTTGTGCAATCCTTGAGGGTTTTGTGGGGTTTTTTTTCTTTTTTTGCTTCACAGGAAGCAAAGACATTTACTGTGTATTACAGAAATATTATGAAAAAAAATATTGGAACCATTCCCTGACATCTGTAACCCATTTTATCTTTCATTTTACAGTTATAGCATTATAGCTTGTGGCCATGTCACTGAGTTGCTTAATTATCAATACCATTTATATGCTCATCTGCTAAATAGACTTCATAGATTTCCTTAAACACACGACTCAGCATCCCTAGATCATTTTTCTCACCATATTCTAAAGCTTTATTCCATATATTACATACTCAAACATTTGTTAAACCACATGGCTAACCAACATAGATTGCTATGTTATTTTATACAATAGATTTTAAAATACAGGTGCTTAGTATGTTTTTGCTAATTGTGTTTCCATGTAAGCTTATTCCATCTTTTCTAGCATGACTGAGACCAATGAAATGAAAAATATTGTTGTACTCAATAATGGGGTTAAAAGATGAATAAAAGTCACCTGCATTCAAGCCCAAGAACAAGGCTTCCTAAATTCTGACTAATGTTTGCCAGTCTATGAAAACAGCACACTGGACTTTCCTTCCACATTTCCTGTACCCTTCAAGGAAGGGTGAAAATAAAGATTATGCAAAAACTAATTCTTTGAAAGTAGAACATTCCCCTCCAAGTCTAAAATGCATGACAGTTAACAGTACTAATTGTTCAGTAATCACACCCTTATTGGGTGTGATCTTCCTTTCTTAATAGTGCCTCTGGTAATAACGTACACATAGATATTAAGGTCGGGAACTTCCAAAGAGAAATGGTTGACTCTTGACCACTGACACCATCATCCCCATCTTCCTACCCATAACTCACTTTTTTCTTGGTTTTGTGGGAGTCACCTATCTACAATGAAATTTTGGTATAATAAGTGATATCTTTGATAGTAGAAATGCTGTTTTACTTGGAAGTTGGCTGTGTTTTCTATGTAGAATTTTATGCTGATATAATTTTGTGATTTATATATATTTTTACCTGTTCCTATATATTCCCATTTACAACACCTGGTTATAAAGAAAATTTTCATGGAAATTTTATTTTATATATTTTTTTAAATTTTTCAACTACCCTGAAAACTCTGCATGTTAGATGTATCTAAACTGAGCATTTCAAGTCACTGAGTGACTTCTTATTTAAACATGAAGATTTTACCAGATACTTTCTATTGAAGTGGGCATTTAACCTTTACCTAATCTGATTTGTGAGCTAAACCCTTTTCCTTTTCAGATTTCTAGGATTCAAACAAAGGCAAATTTAAATTGCAGACTTGTATCGAAGACTTCCAATTTTACACAGTCAGTCTGTGTAAACTGAATCATTTACTCAAACAAACTTAGAGTTATTTAAGCACATTATTTCACCCCATGTATTAATCCTACTGAATCCATTGAAAGTGATTATCTAGCTTCAGTTGACTGCTTTGCAGGCATATAGTTACTCACCATCTTACAAGCAGCTCATATGTTTCTTAGCCAGCTTTGTTTGTTGGTAAGTTTATATTAATATTAACCTGAGAGGGAAAGTGCCTGTGAATTTTATTAATCTATGAATTGGAAACGTTCACACCAGAAAGGCAGATCTTTGGCTCCCTGCTGACAGATCCTGAGGGAATCTGTCCCTTTCCACAGCCCTAGTGAGGATAACCATGTGTACATCACATGACGTGGGCTGAGTAAATCAGAAATGATGGGCACTGGAGTTGTGAGAAATCAGTAACTCTGATCTAGTGGCTATGTTGGCACGTATGCAAATAGAGGAAGCTGCCAGGCAGAGAGAAGACAGAGCATATGCTCAAAAGAAGCAGTTACAATTATGTTATCATAATGACTTTCGTTTATTGAGTGCGTACTGTCTCAGGCACTGTCCTAAGCCTTTTACATGCGTTATCTTGTTTAATCCTATAAGAAAAGTACTGTTACTACTTTTTTACAAAAAAAGGAACCGAGGCACTGAGACATTCAGTGACTCACCACAGTTCACAAAGTTAGTAAATAATAGAGATAATGTTTGAGACTAGACACTCTAACCTCAGATTCCACATTTTATCACTTAGATTATACTCAGCATCTGAACCCGTTCAGGGCCCTAAAGAGACAGAGGAGGCAGCTGCCTAACAACTCTACAGTTGAGTTCTGTGTTGATAATGTTTTTTTTTTTCTTTCTCCCCTTTTCCTTAAGCTACACTGAGTGAATTTTGATTCCTTGCCGCCATAGATCCCTGCCCATGAAATGGATTGGATTATTCATGTTATTCTAGGTTTTGCCCGCATAAAGAACTCTTGAGTGTTGTAGATTCATTGCTGGGATTCTAGATGCAAAGCAGAACACATCAACTTGGAAATTATTTACTACTTCATATAAAAACCCTTTTTTCTGAAAAGGTCCAGGTAACTACTGAATTTATAATGAGGGGTGTTTATGAAAAATTTGCACATGAAAGCAGCACAATGTGGTCTGCATTGGAATTAATATTAAGGACGCAGACATCAACCAAGTGGTCTTACTTATGGATTGAGAACAGTTTTCGCTATGTAGTGCTCAAGAAGTTATAACATTTCTCTTGGCTTTTTCATTAGTCAGGAACGTTGATGTCCAAAGCCCTTCTAATCACTTCCTGCTCTCTGTTTTGCAAAAATATCTGTCATTTTACCACTATAAAAACAATATTGAATTAGACATGTGTGTCCTCTTTGGAAGGCACAGAAAACAGGAAATTGGCAAGAGAAAATGAATCAGAGCACGTGTAGCAGAGGAGAAAGTAGGAGGCAAACATTTGTGAGGAAGAGAAATCAAGTGTACAATAAGAATACATCTCAGAAGGGAATCACATTGGATTATTGATCAGAACATAAAATTATGTACAAAAGTCCACCCCTTCCAAACTGGGAGAAATATAATATTTTGTTGTAGTCATAATATTACTTTAAAAAAATTACCCTTCACACCAATGTCTGAGTTTATGGCCTTTTGTCGGCTTTCCTTAGCTATGCAGGTGGCCCACTGATTGTATTTACAAACCCAGCCCAAACATATTCTGGTTTTGCAGGCCAATCTGAATAGAGGCAGAATATGTAATTAGTCTCTGCCCAGGATTCTAGGAAGTGGTGAAGCTAAGCTGGAATGGGGTGCTCCATTACTGACAATTGTATCCTCTAATATTTAATATGACTTGAATGTCCCATTCTCTTGCAGATGTCTAACACGATTCACCGTGTACCAGAATTGCCAACCTACTAATTGTTTTCCTCTCAGTCTTAGATTACAAAGACCTTGAGAGGTGAAATCACGTCATAGTTTCTTGAGATCCACATACAGAGTGTTCCCCATTGTTTATTTCTTTCTGACAGACTGAGTCAACTTCTAGAATCATTGGCCCTTACACTTGTCTGGGTGTGAGCAAACTATCACATGTTACTGTTTGGTATTTTGTGGTACTAACTGATAGCTAGTTTAAACTTTTTTTGAAGTTGTTTAGTATTGTTATTGTTTTACCATATGCCAGAATAAAAGGTCAACATTCCTTTAAATGCTTCTCTTACAATTTGGTTAAAACTAAGACAGTGCAAATTAGACCGTTTGGGTATGTGGTGTGAGTGCAGTTTTGTTTCAGTGTTTAAGGTACATAAACATCAGTTTTACAAATTTGTTTTATTAAAACATGAAAACTTTTTTTCTATATAGAAGCTAAGAAAGTATGATTTTTTTTTTTTTTATCCTGTCCATTTGGGGGAGGGTAAGGAAGTGGATGGTACACAGAGAAATACCTATTCATATTAATTCAGGGATGAAAATTTATCTTTGCTTTGAGGAAATTGCATTTGAGTTATATTTTCAGTATTTCCTCATATGTTTGTAACTTTATTTCCTTTACCATTCCATCCTCCAATCACACACGTCTTTGTGTTCTCTGACTCTTCTGATTGAAGTAAATGTGAAATTAATGCCTTAGTCACCACATTCTACACTCAGAGCGAGAAGGTGGTATAAATGTACTATGTGCCTCCCACGTATGAGTGCTCAAATAAGGTAAAGATAAATTGTTAAGTAAGCTAGAGAACTATCTTTTAATTAAGGATAAGCTAACATTAGAAGTATCTATTTAATTACATGTTCAAACATAATGATCAACCTACTTATATGTTGCTGGGATGCTGTCCAAACCAGTATAATCTTCCTTCCAGGCTGAAAAGTATGTTGTTGTTGCCCTCTTACTCTTGGTGATTTAAAATAGAACACAGAAATTTGTCAAACATTTCAATCTAACCTACTCCATATATGGATAAGATAAATCAGGCTATAATTATTTTTTTGGTCATCAAAGAGAATGAAGTACCTAAGTCTTTTATCCATTTTTCTATGTGATTATCTTTTTGTTGCTTAGAGTCTTTATATATCCCATGTATTCTATATATATATATATATATATATTACAGACACCTTCCTTCAAATTAAGGCTTTCTTTTTCATTTTCTGTAGTGTCTTTTGACAAATGGTTCTGAATTTTAATAGCTGAATTTATCAGTTATTTTCATCCTTTTTTGCTTGTTTGTTTAATTTATTACTCCTTGCTTAATACATCCCTTCCTGACCCCAAGGTCATAATGATACTATTGTAAATGTCCCTCAGTACTGTCCAATAGACCTTTCTGCACTGATGGAAATATTTTATACCTGGCACTGCCCAGTATGGTAGCCACTAACCACATGTTACTTTTGAGTACTTGAAATGTGAACAATGTGACTGAGGAGCTAAATTTTAAAATTTAATTTCAATTAATTTACGTATAAATTTAAATAGCCCCATGTGGCTATTGGCTATTGTATTGGCTAGATGAGCTGTGGCTTTGTTTTATCATGAAGGGTGATTCACCTTATGTTCATTTTTCTGCAGGGTGTGAGGGGAAAACCTAGGGTCATATTTTCCCATATGGATGACCAGTTGGCCTAGAACAACAGTTTTTTCCTACTAACTGATAATACCAGTTTTGAAATAAAAATAAATTGTGTGTGTGTGTGTGTGTGTGTGTGTGTGTGTGTGTTTCCTGGCTTTCTGTTGTGTTCCTTGATGAATTCATCTGCCCTGGTACCGGTGCCTCTCAGTGTCAGGCACCAAAGCTTTATAATAAGGCTTGATATTTAGTCATGCTCATCCCAGTCCTTTGGTTCTATTTCAGAAACGACTTTGCCATTCTAGGCCTTTGATCTTTCAATACATTTTATTTTATTTTACTTTATTTTTTGCTGCACGCGGGCCTCTCACTGTTGTGGCCTCTCCCGTTGTGGAGCACAGGCTCCGGACGCGCAGGCTCAGCGGCCATGGCTCACGGGCCCAGCCGCTCCGCGGCAATGTGGGGTCTTCCCGGACCGGGGCATGAACCCGTGTCCCCTGCATCGGCAGGCGGACTCTCAACCACTGCGCCACCAGGGAAGCCCTCAATACATTTTAGACTCAGGTTTTCAAGTAAAAAAAAAAATGGCATTTTTCATTGCATTTGAATCAATACATCTACTTGGCATTTTTATGATATTGAAACTTTCAATTCATGAGCGTGATTTATCTCTATTCATTCAGGTCTTCTTTCACGGGCTCCATTTGTTTTTAATCTATAAAGGATTTGGTATATTTTGTTATATTTTAAAGGAAGAACTATATGTTGAAGATACTATGTCTGTTGCCTTTTTAAAACCACATATTCTAATCTCTCAAACGGGTAACATTAAGTATGATGTTACAGATTTTTGTTTAGTTTTTTGTTGTTTTTATAGATAGCAGATTGAGGAACTTTTCTTCGATATCTAGTTTGGTAGAATTTTGAGATGATTTTAAAATTTTTCCTTTATTGTGGTGAATTATAGTAATTGGTTTTAAAATATTTACTTACTTATTATTTGTATTTTGGCCCTCTGGTATTCAGAATTGAATTAAAGACTAATCATAATCTTTAGGTTGTGACATGCTCTTATCATTCATAGCTGTGTTTAATTATTTGTTAACATAATGAAAATTAATGAACCCACCAACCAATTCAAGAATTCGAATATTAACAAAAATGTAAACTTACCTGTGTGCATCTCCCTGGTCTCATTTTTTGATCCTTATCTACCCATCCCCCCACCCCTTCCCAGAGCTAACCACTATTGGAAATTTTGTATTTATTATTCATTTGCTCTCCTTTTCTTTTGTTTGGTTTTAGTAAGTTATATTTGGGCAAAAGTCTTTTTTTTTTTAATGTTTAGTTCTTGTACAATTATTCGTGGTCTCATACTGTTTAATTATATTTTAATCCTTTTCTGTTTAAAGCATGCTCAATTTATATTTTCTGGTTGATAATTTTGCTATCTAATGTATTTGTGGACCAGATTCTACTATCTGTAGTTTCTCCTGGTTCTTGCTTAATAATGCCTTTCAAATGAGTATTACTTGGATCTCCATCATGCAAGAATTATTTGAAGCTTGGACTAAGCTGGATTTCTAGTTGAGAGAATTTGTGTTTCCTTTTTCCAGGGCCTGGGATATTACCCGATATTCTAAACTGTTTTTAGATGTTTGAACCACCTTGACAGTACGAAATTGGAGGGCAAAGTCACGTGAGGGATTACTGTTGGTTATGAATCCTCAGGTGATATTTTTTGTTCCCTGTCACCAGTGCCAAATTTAGAGGCAGACTGGTTTCTCTGCAGGTGCCAGCGGTGTGTAGTGTGTGTGTCTGTGTGTGTGTAGCATTGCAAACTTGCAAACTTATTTCTGGTACAATGACGGTACAGTTTTATTGGGTCACAGGAGGGAGTATCACCTTTTAGACTTTCCATCTCTGGCTGACCTTGGGCCTTGTGATCTGTTGCAGCTCTTTGGGCTGTGAAACCCCAAGTCCAAGTCTACTTCGTTGATCAAATGTCCCAAGAGGAAACCTGAATAAAGTACTCTTCTTAACCACTTGGTTTCCACTTTCAGTTAGTTTCGTTTTCTGGATGTTTCTTACTTTCTTCTAGTTTTCCTGTTTTATGTACAATTTTTTAGTTGCTTTCAATGGAGGGATTTTTATACTATAAAGGACGGAGACTTGCACAAATTAACTCAAGTTGGAAACACAGGGGATTTTCTTGGAGCCTAATTTCGGGAAGTATAGTTAGATCTGGCTGGAAGAGTAATGCAGCCCTGACCTTCCCCCATGGCCTACCGATTTTCCTTTCTGTTGCAGTGCTAAATGACCTCACACTTCTAGTGTCCAACACCATCCAACTGACTCAGTCTCTCCATGTATCACCTCAAATTCTTGAGATAGAAGATAAAATTGTCTTTGCCTCACCTATAGATGGTAGTATGGTGGTATACTATCTAAGGACAGCATGCCACAATGGTTAGAGCTTGGGTTCTGCAGCTAGACTGGCTGGATTTGAAGCTCAGCTCCAAATCTTGCTAGCCTTGTAATCTTGGGAAACTTTCTGTGACTCAATTTCTTCATCTGTAAATGGGGATGATAATAATATTCACTACCTCACAGTTGTAATGAGGGTTAAATGAGTGACTGCATGTGAAGAGTAAAAAGCAAGAGCCTTGGATATAGTGGCTACTCAGTAAGTATTAGTTATTTCTTTCACCTTCTCGCTCGATGTAAGCCCTGGTCTAATTGGCTATGGCCTGGGGTTAGGATCATGTGGTACCTAGGTATGTTCTACCTAGCAGGTCTACCTAGGTATGTTCCTTTATCATCATTGAGAAGCAGACTGAAAGAAAGGAAGGCAGTAGCAAATGTGCCTAATATAGATTGGTGAAATAGAAACAAAACAATTTGTCAGTTTAGAAAAAACATTTTTTAATATAATTTGCTTTATATAAAAAATATACTTCAATGGTAGAATTGTTACCTAAAGAGACAGTTTGTTTTTTAATTGGTGTATAGTTGTTTTACAGTGTTGTGTTAGTTTCTGCTGTACAGCAAAGTAAATCAGCTGTATGTATACATATATCCCCTCTTTTTTGGATTTCCTTCCCATTTAGATCACCACAGAGCACTGAGTAGAGTTCCCTGTGCTATACAGTAGGTTCTCATTAGTTATCTATTTTATACATAGTAGTTGTATATATGTCAATCCCAATCTCCCAATTCATCCCACCCCCCTTCTCCCCTTGGTGTCTGTACGTTTGTTTTCTACGTCTGTGTCTTTATTTCTGCGTTGCAAATAGGTTCATCTGTACAATCTTTCTAGATTCCACATATATGCATTAATATACGATATTTGTTTTTCTCTTTCTGACTTACCTCACTCTGTATGACAGTCTCTAGTCATGTATACAATGGAATATTACTCAGACATTAAAAGGAAAGAAATTGGGGCATTTGTAGAGGGACAGATGTTTCTAAAAAATTACATTGACTGAGCTATATTATGTAACATTTTACACCTGAAAATTTTCCTGTTGCAATTAACCATATACTATTGACAGTCTGTTGTGTATGAAACACTGTATTATATGGGAGGTGCAAAAAGGAGGTAAAAGCAGAACATGTTAGTAGGTATAATTACAGATTATAGGAGTAGAATCATGAGCATTTTACAGAAGAAAGTGTCATTCTTTGCCTAAATATTTCTAGGAAAGCCTTAAACATTTCAAGGACTCATTTTCTCTGTCCTTTTAAGTTCCTCAGGTTTTTTTGTTTTTTGGCTTTTTTTTTTTTATTGCTTTGTTAGTTTCTTAAGAGAAGAGCATGTAACATAAAAGTGAAGGTCTGGACTCAACCTAATTCCCTACAAATTAGTACATGCAGTTATGTTCTGGGTTATTTCCAGGCCCTTGGTAACTTAAAAATGAATAAAAAAAACTAACCATGATTTCATTTGTACAGTGTTTTACCATCAACCCAGTGTTTTCATTGATTCATCTCGTTAATTCAGTGAGGTGGATCAACGTGATAATTCTCTCCATTTTACGGATGAATACAACTGAGGGACTTTAAGTGACTCACAGTCACATAACAGATACTCAGGAGAAAGAGCCTGACTCAAACATAGGAGTTCCCGCTGCTTGCCAGCAACCAGTCCTGTCACAGAAATGCATATACTGCTGTCGGTGTATTAGAGGATGCGCCTGAGCTCAGAATGCTGCCTCTGGATTCAGCTGATGACAACTTGTTCAGATTGAAAAACAGGGAAAGCAAGTCTGGTAAAAGCAAAAGGGATATAAATTGGAACAAGGACAGTTTTACCTCCTTTGACACTGAGTAAAACATGTTTAAACTTTCCATCTGAATATATGTTATCTGGGAGCTCAATGTGTACCAACAAGAGACTTTGTTCTTATAACATTTATAAATGTTATTTAATATTGGTTTCTTCTAGTCTCAAGAACATGGAGAGAAGTACTTGACCTTTAAATGCAGAGGGTGTAAATTAATTCGTGTGATTACTTCAGCTGAGTTATCTTGTAAATAAAACTTTTCCCTCATTAGAAAGGAAGCCAATCTTGCAATTCCCCATAGGTCTCATATCACTTACACCATGCTGTGCTTCATACATTGACCTGGAACCCAAGAGAATTTATGCACAGTTCGTGATTTAAACCAGAAGTAATTTCCTGTGGCATTATGTCACAACATCAACCATGGAAACAAAATCCATTCTTTTTTTGTTTCATTAGAAAAATTTAAATAAATTCCTTCAGAAGTTCATAAAATTTGATAGGCCACTGTTTAGAGTTCTTGCACTGTGTAAAGTGCAAATCCATTTCTTATGTAAACCATGGTATCATGCAGTGTTCTATATATGTGAGTGTATGTGCCAATCTTTTGATTTTTATTTATTTATCTTAGTGTCTGATGTTTGTCATTAATTTTTCTAGACAGAAACTGTAGCTTCCTGAGGAAAAACTTCTTACCTTGAAGTAATGAAATATTTTTGCTCACAAAGCTTCAGAAAGTAAGGTTAAATACGGGGACTTTCTCTGGATAAATTTGTCATCTTTACTCAGTCCCTGCTCTTTTTTTACATTTTTGTGCATTTAGGCAATCTTCCTCCCCGCCTTGGTCTTTTCCCCAGACTTTGCTTTTTCTGTCACCTAACACTGTTTATTTCCAAAACCTCTGCTCTTTCCTTGCTCATAATTTCAGTGACATGTCTGTCTTCAGAGTTTCAGCTCCACCCTCTAAGCTGGTGGTTTCTGAGTCTACAGCCCTTACCCTGACTGATCTCTTGCTGCAGTCCTGCATGGCCATTGCCTGTATGATGTTCTTCATTCATCCTGTGCCAGTATTGCAAATCCATTTATCGCCACCCAGTCTTCCACATTGGGAACACAAGGTCGTTCTTGACATTTCTTACCATCTAGTACAACCACATTTTCATCAAACCCTTAAGACTCAAGCTATAACCTTGAATCCAACATTTCTTCCCATTCTTGTTGCCACTGCTTTTGTCGGTATCTTTACCATCTTCTACCTGAACTACTCCGCAGTTCTTCCCTGCACTTTGTAATTCTCCCCATTGCCCTCAAAGCAATTTTACTGAAAAGTAAATCTAATCATATCTTTCTCAGGCTTAAAAGCCTATACAGACCTCCCTTTACTGTTGTGATCCGTAGCTTTGCTTTTGCTGTCAAGCACCATCGTATGTTTTCAGTCTCGATTCCTGCCCTTTCTGATCAGGCCTCCAATGATTCAGGGCCATCGTTTGCTACATCAGGAGTCATACCTTTGAACATTCTGCTCTTTATATCTGAAATGACTTATTCTTCTTCTCTAACCGAATGTCCTTCATGACTCTGTTCAATTCTCATTTCCTCTATGAAATCATGCCAGAGTCGTATAGGAAGCATTTATTGCTTTCATAGGAACTTAATCTACCCCTGCTGTAGCTTTTATCACATTTGACTATAATTATATGCTTATATGTCTATCTCCTCCACTATGTAGTGAGGAAAAAAACACATCATTTCTTTGTGTGTGTGTGTATTTTAAACCAGCACCTAGCTTAGGGCCTACCATATGGGATGTCCTCAGTAAATAATAACTGAATAAATAAATGAATCAATTAATTAATGTCCCACCCAGCATTCAGATTAAATTTTCCCATACTTAGGTTAGAGATATAAATAACTTTTTAAGACTACATTGATTCTCAAAAGACTCTTCTCTATCTTCATTTATATAACAATTTGTTTGTTAGTTGGTCTACTTACCTATTTATCTGTCTTAGCTCAGGCTGTTATAATAAACTACCGTAAACTGGTGGCTTAAACAACACACAATTATTTCTCACAAATCTGGAAGCTGGGAAGTCCAAGATCAAGGTGCTGGCTAATTTGATTTCTGGCAAGAGCCCTGTTCCTGGCTTGCAGATGGCCATTGTCTCGCTGTGGCCTCCTATGATGCATGCACACGTGTGACTGAGATTGGGACCGGGAACAGGAAAGGGAGAGGGAACAGATAGATACGGTTTTCTGGCCTCTTCTTACAGGGGCACTAATCCCATCCTGAGGACCACCCCACCCAGGACCTCATCTAACCCTAATTGCTTCCCAGTGGTTCTGCCTCCCAATATCCTCACATTGGGAATTTGGGGGGAACAGAGACATTCACTCCATAGCATTTTTCATCTAACTGTATCTATCTGCCTCCATTTCAGCATTATACAGTGATAGAACAATACTTGGAGAACTCAGATTTCTCAAACGATAATCAAATTTTCTATCCAGAAGCTATATGCCTAACTATTAAAATGATATGCTCTAGCACAGGGAGATCAGCTCGGTGCTTTGTGACCACCTGGAGGGGTGGGATAGGGAGGGTGGGAGGGAGGGAGACGCAAGAGGGAAGAGATATGGGAACATATGTATATGTATAACTGATTCACTTTGTTATGAAGCAGAAACTAACACACCATTGTAAAGCAATTATATTCCAATAAAGAAGTAAAAATAAAAAAAAAAAAACAAAATACAAGTACATATATAATATATGTATATGTGATTATATAAATATATAAAATCTATAAAGATGTGTAAAAAAAATAAAATGATATGCTCTTCTCATACTTGTTTAAAATATTATATTATGACCAGTGTACCTATTACATATTAAACTACAAAAATTATCTACTCATAAGTAATAAAATGAAAGGAAATAAATTCATTTTTATGTGCAACTTTAAAATGAAAGTAGTAGATGGTATTTATAAGTTGTTGCTATAAAAACCTTCTGCTACAAAGCATTTAAGAATGTGTGCCTGTGTAGAATTTCTTCAACTTCAAATTTTATTGTCATTTCCCAAATATGCTTATATGGCTTTCTGCATCCAAACTTTGATCTCTGAATTTAGTATATTTTCTTTTGCAGTCTGTATCTATTAATATTTAGCCTGTCCTTCAAGGGCAGTTCAAATTCCACCCTTTTCAATACTGCCTATCCTGATGACCCCAGCTAGAATAATCTGTTTTCCCTTTTGAATTTTCATAGCATTCCCTGATTGAATAATGTTTTTGGAACTCATATATTATCTTACTTTTCAACTTTTTATGCATTGCATGTAAACTTTCTGAAGAAAAACATGTTTACACCTTTCTATGCTATGCAGTAGTCACTAAAGTATCATACACCGTAGGCCCAGATCATCAGTTGTTGAAACAAGGAACAAAGGAGTGAGAACTGGATTAACTTTGTGGGAATTGTGATACCTCATGGCCCTCCCATCCTTCTCTCTCTTTTTTTTTTTTTTTAGTGGTACGCGGGCCTCTCACTGTTGTGGCCTCTCCCGTTGCGGAGCGCAGGCTCAGCGGCCATGGCTCACAGGCCCAGCCGCTCCGCGGCATGTGGGATCTTCCTGGACCGGGGCGCGAACCCGTGTCCCCTGCATTGGCAGGCAGACTCTCAACCACTGCGCCACCAGGGAAGCCCCATCCTTCTCTTTGTATACACCACTGATACTCCAGCAGAATGATGGCTCCCTGTTGCGGTCTATTTCCTTGATGGGGTGCATTTCCTCTTTGGGAAGCTCCTAGTCCTTGCTTTACCTTGAACGTTATTATGCTTAACATCAAGTGGCATATATTGGTTCACTAGTGGAACACTCAAAATATGAGGAGATTTTCTGCCTTTCATAGGTTAAAATGTAATACAGAACATTCTTCAGATAGCAGTATTTTGACATAGTTGGAAGATAATACTTAAGAAGCACTGTTTACCAGTGTCATGAAAATTGGCACCTTGCTAAACATCTTTGGAGCTGTTTCCTTATCTGTAAAAGGCAGGTGGTGAAACCTCTCTTAGCAGGGTTGTTGCAGCTATTGAATGAAACACACATGGAGGTTACTTGGCTTTTACTGGGTGCTCCAGATAAGTCAGCTCCTTTCTCCCAACTAACGGCTACGGAGTAAACAGTGAAAATGATTCTTACTTAGCATAGAATCAGCTAGCACTATGAGAAAACTTAACATAGTAGTTTTGTTACCTCGAGTTTTGAAAGTTATGTTCATGGAATATACATGCATTTAATCTTCAATGATTTTTTCACGATAACTGTTTCGTAATAAACTTGTAAGATTAGAATTGTATCTTTCCAGGTGCTAGTTAAACATTAAGCTAATTCTCTGATAAGAGGATTAAATGATTAAAATCAGTGGTTTTTTGGTATCCATTAGGGAAAGCCTTCAATTTCCTTTTTGTCAAATCACATATTTAGAAACTAAATATATAAGATATTTGTTTCGAGGACAAATAGCTGGGAAATTTGATTGTATATGTATTGTATTCTTTTTCAATAGAAGATATTTATAGCTATGTATTAATTACTCAGGTAGTCAGTTTATTTTTGGTTAAAATTCAAAATTAGAAATTTTGAATTCAGACTAGTTTTAAGGTTGAGGGTGAGGTAGAGGGTGATGGAAATGTGTTTTCATGCTGCATCAGTTTGGCTTCCTGAAGAGTTTGACATACTACAAGGCTATTTCTTCAGCTTTTATTAGGAATTGGATTTATTTTCTTCCTGAGTTTAGGCTCATAGCTCAGGCAAAGACATAAGCTCTTCTGCTGCTAGAACAGGTCTCTGGGAAGAAAATACATTCCATTCTGTGCTTTTGTTTATAGCAAAATGTCAAGTCAGTTACCTACTGAACACAAACCTCAAGAATTCTGGGATCTCAAACTTGAAATAGATGGACACATCTGCCAGGAGAAGAAAATTGGTACTGGATTCGACAAGGCCTAGTAACACAGTGTTATATTTAGATTCAGATAGCCAACAGGAAATATTATGGTTCATGCTATCATGTATTACTGTATATAACTGCCTCGTTGATCCAGTTAAAACATATATTGAGTTCTCTACATGTTCAAAGCACTGTTCTACATAGAGGTTCTCGGGAAAGTAAATATAAAGCAAACCTGATTCATGACTGTAGGGAGGTTAAGTCAGTGTGTGTGTATCTGTGTGCATGTTCATATGTGTGGGTGGGGCAGGGTAGGTCAGGGATAGGGAGAATTAAAAAGGCAAATAAATGACTATAGTGTAATATAAGATACAGAGAAAGATACGCAAGAGAGAGAAACAGATCTGAGAAGGGAGGAGTCACATTTTGATGGGAAGGTACCCTTGCATCTGCCCCTTAGAGGTAAATAGGGTGAGTGAGAGATGCACCAGCAGAGGGAAGGCTGGGGCCTAAGTACAAAGGCCAGGAAGGAAATGGGTCGAGTTAATTGAACTTCATTGTAGGCTATGTGGATGGGAGTAAAATGGATTAAAGGTACCTGGTAGAATTTGGTATTATTTCACTATTAGAGACGTTAGATTTAACAGGGTGTGATTTAAAATTTGTAACTTAAAGTGGAAAAGGGAGGGAATCATGTTTCCAACCCTGATCTTCTTTAGATTCTTTAAACCAGTCTGGGTTTCTCAGCCTCAGTATTATTGATATCTTGGATTGGATAATTCCTTTTATAAGGATGTTTAGAGGCAACCCTGCCCTCAACCCAGGACTGGGACTAGAGGGAGGCAAGGGAGGAAGGTAAGCCATGGTTTTAAGGAGGCACTCACTCCCAGGGCCCTATGAGCTTTAATCTTGTGTCTGGGTGACCCTAAGGGTGAGTGAGTGCCTCCTTAAATTTTGAGCCCCAGGCACCTCCCATGCCTGCCACAGTCCTGGCACTGCCTCCATCCACCAGAAGCCAGTAGCACCCTCCCAGTTGTGACAGCCAAGTAAGTCTCCAAAAACCTTCCAGGTTAAGAAACACTGCAGTCTAACTGGAATAACTCAGCAGATTTCTTTTTCATTTGTAAAATGCCAAGAGGAGCAGCCAGCAGTGTGGTGGAATTCAACTGAAAGGTAGCAACTAAATACAGGTACAGTTTGGGCTGAGACACACTTGGGGAGTAAGATTTGAAGAGAGGGCTGTGGAAAGAAGCTGCTGTGATTAATGGGCTGATAGGCATTGGCATTAGGAAGAGACAAGGGTTTGTATGAAAGTTACCTGAAGGTGAAGGATCCATTCTGCTGTTAATAATATACCTGACTTCTAGGCCTTGGCTGCACTGAAGAATAATAATTCTGCTGTCAATCTTGGGGTCGATATAACAAGACTTCCAAGTATGTTTTCCTGGTGCTCATACAAATGCTCAAAAAAGTCTACAGCATGCTTGTGCTTTATTTTCTTTTTACAGAATTAGGCTGTCTTCTTGGTTAATACGTCACTGTGCTTATATTTGCTGTTATCAATTCTACTCTATTCTGTTTTCTTGGGCTCTGGGGGAGCTGTGGCCTTGGTATTGTGCAGTTTGTGCAGTGTGGTTGCCAAGATTACAGACACATCAGACCCTAGTGGTCTACTAACCGTATCAGTTACTATGAGATCACAAAGACACGTAATATTGTGTGTATTTTCATGGTAGGGGTTAAATACAAGTGATATGGTTAATTAATGTTTAGCAATAGAGTTTAAATCCTGAAATTCCAGGTGTCTCACATTCAATAATGTGTCAACAGCACATAGCTCTATATATTTTTGTGGCACTTAACCACAAAAGTTGGTATGTGATAATAATAACAACAGTTGAGTTTTATAGCTCGCTAACATCTACCAGGCAGTGTCCTATGTGTTTTATTTGCATTTATTGTTCCAGTAACCTTTGGTGGTGGCTAATATTATTATCTCCATTTTATGGATATGGAAACTAAACTTAACCAGTTTCATTAACTTGCCCACAGTCATACGGTTAGGATCACTTGATTCCAGATCTGCCAACTCCTGAGTGCATGTTCTTAAATATTGCTTCAGGGCTGCCTGTAAATGACCTTGTAGGTTGTGCAGGGCACAACTCCAGGTGTCCGCCTACACATTGTACACATTGTGAGTGCTCCAAGACTGTCCTGGTAGGTGCACACACAAAGAAGTGAATTCTAATGCTTTTAAGTGTTATTTATTTTTACATTTTTATTGCATGGTATACAGTGAGTGATGGGAACCTGGGCAGGGATTTCTTTCCCTCCCTCCCTCCTTCCTTTCTCCCTTCCCCCCCTCCCCCCCTTCTTTCCTTTCTCCCTCCCTTCCTTCCTTCCTTCCTTCCTTCCTTCCTTCCTTCCTTCCTTCTTTCTTTCCAGCAAGGACATGCCTGGATGTAAATTCCATTGAGGAAAGGATGGAATTCAACCAAAAGGTTGTTTCTTGCCTATTGTTATTTCCCATATTCTAGTGCAGCTAATGCTCTTAGGAGAATGAAACTACCCCTTTAGAAGTCCTCCTTCAGGTAGTGTTAGTGAAAATCGTATAATGCCACCCATTCTTTTTCTGAGGCCTGAGGCCAGAATATTCTCTCACTATTATTTATTATTGTCATGGAGCCATTAGCTTTTGCCATTAGAAGCTATACTTATACTAAAGGTGTTAACAGCTGGATGTATGTGCTCCAAATTCTCATTACATGCTGCTGACCTCTCCCTATAAATCTCAGCTTGGAGATATCAGCTTTCTACTTGTTGGCTCTAATTGGAAAGTTCTCTGCTATATCCAGGTACAGAATGTACTATCAGAGCTTGAATTTCTGCCCCTTATTAACATTGCCTTTGTGACTTATTTCCTCAATTCTCTTTCCATTGGCAATCCGGCTGAAACAAATTCCTCAGTTTTATATACAAAGTGAGCTTGTGGTAGAACACATTACAAATCATGCAATGCAATAAAAGAGAGCACAGTCTAATACTTTTACCATTAGAGAATATTAAAATGTCCTTTACTAATTAATTACTTGCACACCATTTTTTCACTTAATAATTTAGAAATAAATTCATGCATTTTTCATCAGTTTGAAACTCATTTTACAGTTAAAAATCCAGCTGTCAAGTATGCAATAGGAAATTTCATGAAGAGTTTGTGAGGAGTTGTGTTATAATTTCCTGAAACCTACCTACACTTCAAATGGTTTCTAATTTTATGGATATGGAAACTAAAGACTCTTGTGTAATCCAGAGGTGGCAAAGGGAACGTTTGTGACTTGATTCCTCTGTCCATCAGGAAAAATATTTCCCTGAGAGAATCCTTTAGATTTCCCATATATTTAAGCTGGTGAATTTTCCGATGGTGTATCATTATATCCTTTTTTTGAAGTAGGAAGCCTATATACCATACTTAAAAACTCTTAAACACTCAAACATTTCTGTTCTAGGTTCTTTACATATGTTAATAATGACATACTAGAAATCAGTGTTACTCAGAAAGATTCATCTTAAGTGCATACTTAGAAGTATTTTTGTCTTCAGTAGATATTTAAATATTTAAACAGTTACTTCTCAAATTTCAATCAAAAAGCACTTACTTTGAAATAATTGTGTAGGGTATGCTGAATGTGAGTTTTGTTCTCCTTGGGTTTTAATTTATTTTTTCTATGAAAAATTGATTAAACAGTTTTCAAATAAATGAAGCTCAAGCTTCATGAGGCCATGAGGTAAAATGATCAAAACTGTATAATTTCTAAATTAAGATCTATGTAGAATTATGATATTTCCAAGAAATTAAACACGAACACTTCCTTTTTCCTCAAATGAACTTATTTTCCCTAGCATTAATATCAAGAAAATAGGACAAATTTTAACTTAGAAAAATCTTCATTATTGAAGTTTGAGGTTAAATAATCATCCTCTTTTTGGAAGAGGACGGAACAAAATTTTTCCAGGCCTTTTCTGATTAAGTTATTATACAGAACATTTAGACTATGTGCTTCTCTTATATTTGGTGACAAAATATGTGTACAAAATAGGAATTTATTATTGGATGTTGTTACTTTCAGAATTATAGGGGTGCTGGGCAAATTCAGCTGAAGAGACAATAGGTATGTTAAAAGATAAACTTTACTCTGTATGACAGACTCTAGGTCCATCCACCTCACTACAAATAACTCAATTTCGTTTCTTTCTATGGCTGAGTAATATTCCATTGTATATATGTGCCAAATCTTCTTTATCCATTCATCTGTTGATGGACACTTAGGTTGCTTCCATGTCCTGGCTATTGTAAATAGAGCTGCAATGAACATATTGGTACATGACTCTTTTTGAATTATGGTTTGCTCAGGGTATATGCCCAGTAGTGGGATTGCTGGGTCGTATGGTAGTTCTATTTGTAGTTTTTGAAGGAACCTCCATACTGTTCTCCATAGTGGCTGAACCAATTCACATTCCCACCAGCAGTGCAAGAGTGTTCCCTTCTCTCCACACCCTCTCGAGCATTTGTTGTTTCTAGATTTTTTGATGATGGCCATTCTGACCGGTGTGAGATGATATCTCATTGTAGTTTTGATTTGCATTTGAGTGAAGTAAGTCAGAAAGAGAAAAACAAATACCGTATGCTAACACATATATATGGAATCTAAGAAAAAAAAAAAAAAAAAGGTCATGAAGAACCTAGAGGTAAGATGGCAATAAAGACACAGACCTACTAGAGAATGGACTTGAGGATATGGGGAGGGGGAAGGGTAAGCTGGGACAAAGTGAGAGAGTGGCATGGACATATATACACTACCAAACGTAAAATAGATAGCTAGTGGGAAGCAGCCGCATAGCACAAGGAGATCAGCTCGGTGCTTTGTGACCACCTAGAGGGTTGGGATAGGGAGGGTGGGAGGGAGGGAGACAGAAGAGGGAGGAGATATGGGGATATATGTATATGTATAACTGATTCACTTTGTTACAAAGCAGAAACTAACACACCATTGTAAAGCAATTATACTCCAATAAAGATGTTAAAAAAAAAGATAAACTGAGGCATATTAAAATTCTTAAGCATTTGAGCAAAAAGCTATTGGAATTAGCACCAAACCAGAAGAGGTTAGGAGTGCTCCGCCAACAGGAGCCTAAGAGACACTTTTATAGAGAAAAAGCAGAAGCAAAGTAAGGAAGTTGTTGGCTGGCTGCGGCGTACGGCCTAGCTGGCTGCTTGTGATTGGTTGTCTTTAGTGTTTTGATTTCATAACCGTGAGGCACTCACAAGCATAGATTTTGTTTGCTTACATAGACCTCCGCAGCATTACAGCCACCACAGTGTAACGGCCTCCCTGTTTAATTAATTTAACAAGAAGTACACACTTTGGGTATGTATTATATTATGAATTTGATTGCATGGATTGAAGAGAGATTTCAGCTTTCACGTAGCATCAAACACACTGTGTTAATCCACATGTTACTCTCTGAGCGCATAGACCTGACATTATTTTTCAGATAATATGTAGATTGTGAGAAAATAATTCCTGATTTTGAAAACTTAGAAAATTTTTTCCTATTTCCAAAATGGATCTGTGCTAGTCAAGTACCACTGACCTCTTTGCTCATTTCTTTATATAGAAAATGGAGACCATGGTTAAGAATAGTCAGCTTCTACCTTTTGAGTATTAAAGAAGAAACTATCACCAGGTCACACCGCTTAATTGTAAACGTGGTCTTTTCTGGTTTAGTAGAAAGGTTATCTTTGTTTCAACCTCAGATTGCCCTTAGTAATCGAAGCAGCTCCCATTCTGATCTCTTTGGGTGCACATTGGAAGACAAAGGAAGAAATGTGTCACAAATATTAAAAACTGTTAAAAGTGCATAAACTTAGGATACCACTAAATGTGAATCTGTAATCTGTAATACCCACATAAATGTCTCGGGCTCAAAGGACACTACCAGAACGCATTTGGCGACAAGAGAATTTTTTCCCCAAATACTTTTTTTTTTTTTTTTTTTTTTTTTTGGTACACTGGCCTCTCACTGCTGTGGCCTCTCCTTTTGTGGAGCACAGGCTCTGGACGCGCAGGCCCAGTGGCCATGGCTCACGGGCCCAACCGCTCCGCGACATGTGGGATCTTCCCGGACTGGGGCACGAACCCGTGTCCCCTGCATTGGCAGGCAGACTCTCAACCACTGCGCCACCAGGGAAGCCCTCCCCAAATACTTTTAATACAACAATGATCTGATATTTTATAGTGACTAGGCATTTCCACCTCTTTGCCTCCCTGCTCTTTTATCATTCTATTTCTCTGTTTCCTCCTTCCTCTTTCTTTCTTGGCATTCCCCTAAAAATAGGAATGTATTCTATTATCGTGGTCATTACCTTTTATTTTTTAAGTTGCCATTATTTTCCAATCTTGTGATTCTTGTTTTATAGGAACTACAATTCTGGATGGAGGAAGAATTTTAAAAATAAAGTTTTTAATAGTACTTCCTTTTTTGTTGCATTTCAGTGGGTTAATAACTTTTTCTGAAAGAAATATAATTGATAGTGCTGTGTGTTATCAAGTGCTAAGCTGTCTGCAAGTAGTATATCATTTTATTATTTCAATGACCTATGAAGTATTTCTATTTTGGAAAGGAAGAAACTTTGACTTTCAGAAGGTTAACTAAATTTTCCAAATTCACATAGCTTGTTAGTGGTTGGCCCAAGAAAAGACAGATCCTGACTCTTAATTTTTAAATATTCTGCAAGTAATTCTTGGATGTCTTAGAATTAAGCATTACTTAAATAGTTTCTCAGTACATCAAGTATAAATATTAAAACCTCTTCCATGATAATCTTTTAGAAAAAAAAGTTTATATGTTTCTAAAAAAGTAGACTAGAATCTCTGATAACTGTGTTTGCTTATAATTAACATAGGAAACATAGTATTAAGTACTTGTATGAATATCAAATTATAAGAACAGCAAAAGTATTTTCATGTGTCCATATTTCTGTACCTTATCTATTAATACATGAGTTGCATTATACCTTGGTTGTTGACATGATCTGAATTAGCATAGTTCTGTTTTCAGCTTCAAATACTAATTTGGTAGTTTGCAATCCAGTCCAGTTTTTATCTATCATTGGGAAGTATCAACTCAGTAATACACACCTGGCCAAATTTTATAATCCTTTAGGCTCATGGGCTCTGACCTTGAAGCCTTTAAATAATATGTTGGGGCTTCCCTGGTGGCGCAGTGGTTGAGAGTCCACCTGCTAATGCAGGTGACACAGGTTCGTGCCCCGGTGCGGGAAGATCCCACATGCCACGGAGCGGCTGGGCCCATGAGCCATGGCCGCTGAGCCTGTGCGTCCGGAGCTTGTGCTCCACAGCAGGAGAGGCCACAACAGTGAGAGGCCCGCGTACTGCAAAAAAAAAAAAAAAAAAAAAAAAAAAAAAAAGTTGGTTTTGTTTTCCAAAGATTCTTAGCAACTCCAAGACTTGGTCCAGGATTTGAAAGCTAATTTTTCATAATGCTCTTACAGTTCTTACCATCTTTCTTTGATTTTATCGTTCCCTATCCTGGAAATTAGTCTTTCGTTTGCTCTGTTAGTTTTTGTTTGCTACAGTGTATTGTTGTGCTCCTGTCTTATCCCTCCTCTTATAATGTTCTTACAGATATTACTGTTTATATGCAATAAAACAAACAAAAAAAACCCAAAACTACAACCCAAACTCTTTGTGATAGTGAGGGAGTTGAAACCATGCTGTATGACCAAAGTGATGTAGGAAAAGACAGTGTTGCCAACAAAGAATGGCAGCCATTGTCACTGGCTCATTCTCATCGTGGGCTTAAAATTCACATTTCTACTAAAAGCAACATCAGCAGATGCTAACCCATGTTTCAGCCTTGTGCCAAATTTAAATGCTTGTAAGGAAACTCAGAAATACTGCTAGAAACGAAGGAGGCATTAGACTTATGCAATTTGTAAGCAGACCGAAAGGAAATTTGTGATTTACTCTTTGTTTTTAATATTTGACTTTTGGGGGAGGGTAGATTTCATGATTGCAACTTATACATTCTATTTAAATTTTGGTGACTGTCCCTTTTTTGTCATTGGAAATATGTTAACTTGAACTCTGTACTCTGACAGAAAAAAACACCTTAGAATTTCATTTTTCCAAACACTGAGATTGTTCTTTTCATTTTCTACAAGAAATTAAATGACTGAGATTCTGAAAATAATGTAGTGCTTTCTCTAAAATACTCTTGCATTCCATCTACCCAAATAGCACAAGGATCGATGCCACCGTTGGCTACTAAAGCCATTTATCATGCCAAATGTTTGCAATTGTGTAGGATTTATTTCAATGATTTTTTTTTTCTTTTTTACTATTTGACTGACAGATGTAATGAAAGTCATTGGCAGCCCCTATCAAAAACAAGTGCTGCTGTGTATTAGCAACTGAAAATACCCCTTTCATCTTGGCAACCTAATAGAGAGCCTGGTATTCTAAATGTCTTCTCAAAAAGAAAAAAATAAAAGAAAAGAAAATTTTAAAAAGAATATTTTGGTGCTTAGGCAAAGTCTCCTCAGAAACCTTTAAACTTCTGTTGTACGGGTTTTTTGAGAGGAGCTGCATGTATGAAAAATGACTTACATGGGCAAATTGAGAAGTCTACAAAGGTTTCTAGTTGAACAAAACACTGAGGGCAACATTTGTATAGAAAAATTTTTTAGTATATGTTTGTTTGTTTGTTTATTTTTACAGTTGACCCTTGAACAACAGGGATTTGAACTGTGCTGGTCCACTTCTACAGGGATTCTTTTCAATAAATACATACTAGAGCACTACACAATCTGTGGTTGGTTGAATCTGTGGATACGGAACCTCAGATACAGAGGAACTGCGGGTACGGAGGGCCGACTATAAGGTATACTGGGATTTTCAACTGCCTGGAAGCTCAGCGCACCTAACCCCTCTGCATTGTTTAAAGGTGGATTGTATATACATACACGTATTACTTGAAACAATCGTGTATAAACTCTTTAAGCTTTTTCTCTGCCTTTATATTGGAGCTGTGGTAGCTGCCAGGATACGTTGTAGTAAAATAGCACACACAAAGTATTTGCTTAGGTAAATCTGTATCCTGCACCCACCTCTTCCATCTCAGAGTCCTTCCCTAATCACATTAGCTAAAAGGACCATTTCCCCCAACCCCTTATTCCTATGATACTTTAAAAAAATTTACCTCATACAAAGCAATCCTTTTAATTTGTCCGTTTGTATCCCCTACTAGGGCAGAGTACATTGTGTGTTGATTTTCTGCCAGATTCTCCTGAGTCTAGTCTTATACATAACATGCACTCATGCACTATTCATTCATTCAAAAATAATTCTTAGTACTTGTCTTGAGATGGGGAAAGTGTGACAAACAAAAATGAAGACCCTGCCCTCATGGGACACAAAACTCTTTGTATTAAAAAGTAAATTTTTTTGATAGTTCCAGATTTATTCTATAACCGTGCAATAGTTTCTAGGGCTCTTATTATATATGTGTCAGAATAGAAATAAAGCTAGTCTCTTTTTTTTTTAATGTTCCCTTTATAACTTTTCTGCCTTTATTCCAGGGAGTCACTTTGGCATGGGTAAACATTATCGGTTATCATTGTTTCTTACTTTCTCCATTTGTGAAAAGAGGGAGCCAATTCCAAGGCTTTTCTACAGCCTAGGGCTTAATAAACCATTATCAATTGTGCTTTCCAGTGTATGTCAGTTTCTCTTTATAGAGAGCCTTCTGGCCTTTTCCTACATGTTACTAAGAAGGCAGTTTAGAGTTTGTTTGATGGGAAGATGTGCAGTAATGTTAATAGTCCACCATTTTGGAATATCAGTATTCTATCCAAGTAACCTGAAACACTGAATAAAAGTCTAACAAAACAGACGTTTCCTAATGTTGCTTTAAATGGTGTTTTAAGAAAAAAATGTTTGAATTTACAGTTTCTTTTTTAAATTAAATTTATTTATTTTATTTTTGGCTGAGTTGGGTCTTTGTTGCTGCATGCGGGCTTTCTCTAGTTGCAGCAAGCGGGGGCTACTCTTTGTTGCAGTGCGCGGGCTTCTCATTGCAGTGGCTTCTCTTGTTGCAGAGCATGGGCTGTAGGTGTGTGGGCTTCAGCAGTTGTGGCGTGGGGGCTCAGTAGTTGTGGCTCGTGGGCTGTAGAGCGCAGGTTTAATAATTGTGGCTCGTGGGCTCTAGAGCACAGGCTGAGTAGTTGTGGCTCACGGGCTTAGTTGCTCCGCAGCATGTGGGATCTTCCCAGACCAGGGCTCGAACCCGTGTCCCCTGCATTGGCCGGCAGATTCTTAACCACTGAGCCACCAGGGAAGCCCTGAATTTACAGATTTTTAAGATTGTAACCTTAATTTATTTTAACTTAAACACAGTCTAATATAAAACCTTTCCTACCCATTTTTATGCTGGAGTAATACTTTATGAACTGATGTGACAAGAGTTGCAAAAGTTGCTGTCTTAGCGTTTCCCGTATGAATACACTGTCATTTGTTTCTTTGCTTCATACTGACCCTTGGGCCTGGAATGTCCTTCCCCTTTTCCTTTTAGTTCACTGGTTCCTTTCTATCTTTTAAGAAACATTGCTTTTTCTAGGATTCTGTCCCTGTCCTTACTTACCTGAGGCTGGTTAATTATCATAAAGCCATGCACATCGTTATTTCTCAGTGTTTTCATAAAGCCATGAGCATAGTTATTTCCTTTATCACATTTTTCATAATTATTTATTTCTAGCTTTGCATCCCCTAATTAGTCTGTGAGCTCTTTGATCCTAGAGACTTTATCGTGCTCTGGTTTGTAACAGTCTAACCCAACACGGTGTCTGGCACATAGATTGTCGGAGACTTTTCAGGTGGCTATAACATAATACCACAGACTGGGCAGCTTATAAACAACAGAAATTTATCTTTTATAGTTCTGGAGCTGGAAGTCTGAGATCAGGGTGCAACATGGTCAGGTGAGGGCCCTCTTTCAGGTCGCTGATTTCTTGTATCCTCATATGGTGGGGGAAGTGAGCTAGCTTTCTGGAGGCTCTTTCATAAGGGTCCTAATCCCATTTCTAATAACCTTCCAAAGGCCCTACCTCCTAATACCATCATCTTAGGTGTTAGATCTTCAACATAGAATTTTGGGAGACACAGACATTCAGAACAGAGCATAGATCATGCTCAGTGTATGTCCATAAATGGATGAATAAAAATTAAGGATTAAGATTAGATCCAATTCTTTGTGCAGAGGATAGAGCCTCAAAGAAGGTATAGTCCAGAAGGGAGAATACAATTCAACAATGATTACTTTTTCCATTATGATAATCGCTGAAGTTATGAAATATAGGGGCAATAATGAAATGAAAGTTGATTAGGGAAGAGCATGCAATTTAGGCCAGAAAATTGAACTGACAATGAACTCAGATTATGGTTATGGGGACCAATTGAAAAAGATTCTTGAATGATTATGAAGAATTTGCAAGGAGTGTACCGAGTAAAGAATGATGAAATTTAATTGAAAATAACTTGTTGAAACTTTATAATTGGGAAAATAGACACGAAGGTGTAGGAAAATTCATTTTAATGCTGTAAATTATTGATGAATTATCACTGCTAGCATATGCTCAAAATAGATTTATGTTGTCAATTTTTAAAAGCCCTTGGATAATTTAGATTAATATAATTCACTTAAAATCTATATAAAATATTAATAAGTGACATTACCCACCACATTAAGACCTTGCTCCATGTCATGGACTGTGCTGCATACTTTTGTATGCATTATCTTTAATACTTAATCCAGTGCAATTGTTCACATTTTACAGATGAGAAAACAGAGGGTTAGAGAGTTCATTCCACTTGTCTTTGATCACACAATTCATTAAATACCAGATCTGGCATTAAATCCATTCCATTTGAATTGAAAGTTTGTGCCTCATTACACTACACTGTCATATACGCCAGTGAGTCCCTGAAGTACGTATACATTTTCAGCATGAGCTTAAAGTGTCAAGCATAAGTGTATATAATTTAGTTATCTTTTACGTGGTCACTCATTCATTCATTTATTCATTCATCAAACATTCATCGTCTCTCTAGGCACTGAGCAAGGTACTGCATATAAAACACATTTGCATGCTCTTTTGGAATTTATAGTGGAAGAGAAAGGCATTTAGAAATATAAATAACTATGTAATAACAATCTCGATAAATTCTATGAAGAAAAATACAGTGCCTTTTGTTAAGTAGATTACAGAGCAGGGTTCACATGTACTTACTTTCCCGTGGGCAAATGTAATTAGATTTACAATATAGCTTACTGTAACTCAAGAAGATGCTTAAAATAGCTCTAGATAAGTGGTACCACACCAGTGTAATCAAGCCGAACAGTTTGAAAACATTGCTCTTCCAGCAGCCTTTCGACAGGACAAAGGGAATTTTGGTGAATTGAAGAAAATGGTCCTGACAGGTTTTGAAACTTTACCAAATGTCATGTCTGTATTTCAGCTTTGGAAGGTGACTTTGGAACTATCTCTACAATGACCTACATCTGTTCACAAAAGATAATAAATATCCATGAAGATGATTATTGCGCTGCCCTTTAGAGAGCAGTATCTATCCTGCTGCAACTCTGAGTATGTGGGAGATTTTGAACTAGACATATTGAGAGAGTATTCGATAAGTTTGGCTTCATGTATTGCTAACATTTGGCATAAAATCTAAACAGCAGTAGAACAGGAGAATTTATATCATTTAAGACCCACTAAAGCTGAATGGCCAAACTAAAACAAACAACCAAAAACATTTTTAAAAGGCAAACAAAGCAAGGCAAAACAATGTGAAACTTAACCAGGTGTTAATAGCAACATAGGTCCTGCCTTTATTGTAGTTCAAAGGTTATGACAGCCTAAATTTCAATTTCAGAAGTTACCTTAGGCCTGTGTTATAATGATGTTATAAGTAACTGGCACTTAAGGAATTTGTGAAAATTGCAGAAAAAGCAAAGTCAGTGATCTCTGTTTTTTTTCTCACCAACAAATGTGTGTTGTAGTTTGACTTTTCTTTCTGCCTTCTCCGTTCAAAATCTGTTCATAAACCGTTGGAAATCTGGTAATTTCCTGACAGTTGGAGGTACTTTTGTAATTATCTGTAAATCTGAAAGGCTTGAGACTATTTATTAGCTGTCAGGGAGCCATTGAAATGCTTTTCATGAATTAAGTGGAAATGTATGTTAAAGATAGAAGTTAAGCAAGAAATCCAATATCATAATTGAAACTCATTGTTGTCTATCAAGTCTAGGTATTGTAAGTCTTCCCTATTATCACCTTTCCTGAGAGTTCCTTATCCTGTCAGTACTTCTCAGTATCCTCTCCCTTGTCTTTCTTTCCTCCTCTCACAAAAGAGGAATTGTTAAGTTGGGTCTTGAGGAATAAATAGGAGCTTTGCTAACAGAAAAGTGAGAAAAGGATTCCTTGATAGGCACTGACTTCTACCAAGGCGGTAAAAACATGAAGGTATGAAACAGCTTGGGTTAAGCTGAAAACTGAATTAATTCAGTGTTGTTAGAACATATAGTGCAAGGCAAGAAGTGACAGTAGAGGAGAACGATGGGGGAAGGGGTCAAAACAGATGGTAAAACCATCCAAGATCAAGAAGAACATATTGTATATTAGGTGAGGGCCTATTTGGTGACCAGGAAGGGGCTTACCTCTACTACCAGGGCAGGAGGGAATGAATGAAGGATTAATAGAGATACAGAAATGTGCAGAGATAAGAACACATTTGTGAGATTTCATGCCTGGTCTGATGGTTTTCATTTTCTTTGCAAATAAGAAGCCTGGTTAACCACAGGTGATGACAGAGTGGTTAGGAAACTTGAGAGAGAGGAAGCTGTTTAGAACTGTATTGGAAAGGAGAGGAAGGTACCAAGAGGTGTGAAAAAAGCTTACTGGGAGAGGCACTGAGAGTCCTGCTAAAACTGAAATCTATGAATGTGTATTGGCATCCGTCTGTACACTTAATTTATATTTTTAGAGCTCTACTTAGTACTCTAATTGTAGGGCCCATTTTTGACTTTGGAATTTTCAGGTTCCTTGTTACCAGAAGACAAAGTTGACTTGAGAACATTGATGATTATAGATGATATTAATATTTATTGAGTGCTTATTGTGCTAGGAATCGTGCTTAGTACATTATGGACATTGCCACATTTATTCCCCTCTTTCCTATGAAGTATAAGTATTATTCTCATTTTAAAAAACAAACTGAGAATCCTGTTAAGTAATTTTCCCAAGGTATTTTACCAATGAGAAGCAGAACTAGGATTTGAATGAAGATCAACATTGCAGCTGAGTAGGAAAAAAATTGAGGTTAAAAAGCGCTAATAGTTTGGGAGAAGATGTAAGTGTCAAAACAGTGGAAAATTTCAGGGAAATTCCAGGACAGAATTGATGGAAATAAGGTTTTTAGTGTTGTATAAAAGATGGGAAGCTAATTGGGAATCGGAATGTCAATGCTTAAGACTCCAGTAGTAGAAGCATTCAGAGTGCCCATTAGCTTCAAGTTGGAAGTGAGTTACTGAAAGGAGAGTAGAAGTGGAGGTTGTGGATTCTCTGGCTAGGTTATTGATCGCAGTGCATGATTATTGATCATCAGTATTGATTATGGTGAGACTTTGGAGTGAAGAGAAATGGATTTTGAAGAAATGATCTGAAGGATGATAAGTCCTAGTTTTCAGGATGATATAACTTGATGAAATGAACTTAAATGAAGAAAGATTTCTTTGTATGAGTTGAAAAAGTAATGACAATAAGATGTAGAGTGGAACTAGGATTATGGTGAGCCTCTGTTCTGGACCTAATGATATGGAATTAGCATGTATTCAGGAGGACTCAATATAAGTCAGGTCTTCAAGGAGAAAAGATCATGGAGAGAATGCAATGTCTAGGTTAGGAATAAGGAAATTTATTTGAAAAAAATGGGAGCTCTAGAGGATACAGTGAAAAATACTGGGAAGGACATCAAGAGGGGTGGGATAGGGTGGAGAGTATGAACCAATAGGAAAAAATAGTGTAGTTGTGTGAGTATGAGACTGAGAAAGAGGATTAGTGATTAGAGGAAACAGTTAATTTAGGACCTGAGAGTATGAGAGACAGAGGCATCAGTGGAATTTGATGGCTTCAAATTTGTAAATGGAGCTTTGGTTTAAAGGTGTTTATCTATTTTGATTCCAAATAGTGCCATGATTTGACTTCAGCCGCATTAATATTTGAGCTGAGTGTGGCGCTGTCCAAAGTTCTGTAGGTGTTGAGCTGATGGAGGTACCTTGCTGGTCGGTCGTTCAATATAAGATCTGGATTAAAAATAACTGGATTTATGCTTCTGGTTCTGTCACCTGCTTAATAATATTTTACTTAAAAAATCTAATATTGATATTAGTACATATTACTTAGGCATATTTTTCTAATATTTCACTTATTCAGAGCATCACACTGCATTAATATTTAGTGTTTAGGATTGTATATCATCATCTTTTGATTATTAGGACAGGTTCCTACTTAATGATGTTAATTTCTATTGCTACATTTAAAAACAACATAGTCTTACCTAAGCACTTGAATAACTGTAACACAAATTAAGAAATATAAATGGGGTCTGTAGATTTACTTTTTCCAAAATGTATGGAAAAGGAAGGTGGCTTATAGAAAATAAAGGAGAGACAACATCATCAAGTGGATTTTCCCCAAAAATTCATCAAATTTTAGCACTGGAAGTGTTTTTACACATCACATAGTGCATCCACTCATCAATGCAAGCATTCAAGGTCTTTTTTTTTTTTTAACATCTTTATTGGAGTATAATTGTTTTACAATGGAGTGCTAATTTCTCCTGTATAACAAAGTGAATCAGCTATACATATACATATATCCCCATATCTCCTCCCTCTTGCATCTCCCTCCCACCCTCCCTATCCCACCCCTCTAGGTGGTCACAAAGCACCGAGCTGATCTCCCTGTGCTATGCGGCTGCTTCCCACTAGCTATCTATTTTACATTTGGTAGTGTATACATGTCCATGCCACTCTCTCACTTTGTCTCAGGGTCTTTTTATGAAAGATATATCTTCTAACTGTATGGTAGTTGTGGAAAGAGTGAGCAAAATTGAGGTTGGAATGTTGGCTCCTGCCCCTAAAATTGTGTAACCCTGAAAACTCGGCTTCTCCAAGCCTAGTGTTCCCTGTTCTATAAAATGGGAATGCTAGTATTATCAAAGAGTAATTGAGAGGATTGCAGCAGCCCATTTAACTTTTAGACACCTCTAGCTATCAGAGGTTATATTTACATGGAACAAAACTCTGTCTCTCTGTAGTTTTCTAACATATTTGCTGTACTTCAACTTCCTGGAATTGCATTAGGAAGCTGAAAAATCATCTTAACACTAAGTTTCACACAGAGTTTAATTTTTGATGTTTATGCAGCAATCAGGGCTTTCACAACTCAATAATAACAATGGTTTATTTTCCCCAAAGATAAGTATTGAACACCCAACATATATCAGGCAATGCTATGTGGAAGCCCCCCCTGGCAAAATCAGTCATCAGAGGAGTCATGTATATCCCAGGAACCATCTGCTTTCATGGCCCTGCTGTGCTCAGGTGCAGGCTGGGAGCAGCCTGTGGGAAGTGTGGATTCTGTGCAAATCCAGCAAAGGGTTTCAGAGCTCAGCAGATTGTGCCCTTGGTCACTTACACTGCATCTAGCTGGAGGTCTTGGAAGCACCTTGTTCAGGACACCACATCATATGTGTCCACCCTAATCATATGTAAAAATAATATTGCTAAAGCGTCTGGTGTACACTTTGTTCCACAGAAGAAAAGATAAATGTAAATTTGGCTGTAGGGAAGACAGCAGCTAATAGGAGCTCCTATACATTTTGCTTTCTTCACATTTCCCCATGCCAGCCCCCTCATAGCCACCTCCACATGCATCATAAAAGTATGGTGACACCAACAAGACACACTGATTAAGACACGCTTTTGCAATGTGGTTTGGCTTCAACCTGCTTCATGGTTAATTTTCAGTACAATACTTAAAGAAATTATATTTGTTTTCAATACTGATCAACTTTCTTTCATTTTTGACTTCTCAATTATCAGGCTGGTGATTTACATCTCCATAACAAAGATACGTGAGCAAGAATTGTGCATCAATATTTTTGCTAAAGTTCTGCAATCACGAATTTCTGTTCTTCTGTCTTCTCACTTTATGTTTCTTCTAAGATGGTTTAAGTCATTTCCTTGAATTATGTAATTTTGTTGTACTTGTTTACAGATTTTAGGTTATACTACTTATTAAGGAGTGCAATAGAATTTCTTGAAGTCGGCCATGAAAATGGCTACTTACAGTAGCTGTAGATAGTGTTTCTGTAGTTGTATATTACAAGGCTTTGGAGAATCTGCCTCCTGTGACTTTCAAAGCTCACCCTTTGAATAAGAAGGACTTACTCTTTAGCTTTGTCCTAATGCCTTCACATTCTACAACCTTGGTCACTCAGCCCCCTGTCAGCTGATGTGATTCTGCATTTTTGCTTTGATCATTAATCACTCACTTTAAGTTCTCCTTTTGTACTGTTTGCCATTTGCTTCCAAAACAAACATGCTTTCTGTGCTTGTGAGGAAAAGAAAGGAGAAAGAGAATTAAAAGAAAAGAGTAGGTGGGTTCTCAGTTATTTTTGCTTTATTGCTAATGCTAACTACTATCATAAAGTTTGGAATTATGATCGAAGTATTCGTGAATAATTCATTCAAGGGACTTTTTCTTAAGCCCTAATGAACACTGAATATTTCCAAATATGATTGGATGATGCTATTAAGTTAAAGGGGAAAACTCTCTCCTAGAAGAGTAGGTTTATCTGCTGTTTCTTCTGAAAATTTGAATGTGGATTTGCATAGTACTAAATATTCTTTTTAGCTCTACTATGTTTTCTAAAATAGCTTCTTATTTTTGGAGGGCTTTTTGTCCATTCTGTCAAATATATCAATAAATTTACCTATTTTAACTAATGTAATTTTTAATTTTTATCACTCGGTAGTAACCAACCATGTGTAAACATGAATGATATATTTTCCTCCTCTACATCACACTTCTTAGCCCCTTTAATAAGAACCTTTATAAAAATAAGATCATGAACCCTGGGTAATGTATTTTAGTTGCAACAAAAATTCCTAAGTTAACTAATTATGAGATGACTGTACACCAGACATAGAACTTCCTGACACCATGAAGTATTAAAATACTGAATTAGCTGCTGTTCTTTCTAAAAAGTATGGCCATTTAAATCACCTAAATAATGGCCTCTGAAATTACAGAATTAAAAAATTATATTTTTTCTACCTGATAATTGGATAAGAGATTGGAAATTAATATAACCTTCCAGGGGCTGAGAGATTCCTGGGTTTTTTTTTACTTCCTTCTCTTGTTTGTATTGATTTTCACTATAATGGATCAAGGAATTTCTTTTAGCTTCTGGACTTTTCTAGAAGTGCGCTAAGTTTTGGGTATTGGTTTTATAGTAAGGGACCTATAACACAAATTGTTTTTTTCAATAAGTAAAAGCCTTTGTCAAACTTCTCTGTGATTTAGCCATTCATGTTTCAGAAGGTCACATATACTAACTTTTGTACAAGGTGAAGTTTACTCAGGTCAAAAGGCATGCCAAAACAAATAGAAAGCATTTTATTTCATTTTAACTACATCTCTTTAAAAAAAAAAAAGTGTTTATTTAATGGATATGATCACATGACTGTCAAATTAGTCCTTTCTTTTTTTTTTAAACATATCAGCTCACAAGCACGTACCTTTTAAGGTCTGTGGCCTGTTTCTGTTTTAAAAAAAAATAATAGTAAAAGTACACAATAAAGCAAATGAGAAAACTTGTGCTGCCCTATTTTTCACAACAAAATACAGTAAATTAAGATAATTCTGGTACTCTGATGTTCTAGATTCAAATCAGGGAATTTCTAAACTCAAACTGTTAAAATAAGTTTACAGTTAAGATACAAAAGAAAGAAAGAAAACTTCCTTATCTCATTATTCTCAAATGTTAGTAACATTATTTTATCTCACATGAGAATCAAAATATGAGAGACATTGCTTTTGGGGCATGGGGTAAATAGTGAATTACTCAAATAATACCAATATATCATTGTATCTACACATGAAATGAATTCAGAATTATGTATTTCAGTGGTAGTCACTGAAGCAAAAAATTAAGTGTAGTAAGATGTTATGTCCTTAAACATGTTAACTATATTATATAAATTTTACTTATTGTGGTGTAATAATACCAGTAATTTTGTAAAATATATTTTAATATTGATTCTAAATTCAAATAAATTTAATTGTCACTACAAGGAAGTTCTTCACATATATTATAGAACTGACAAATTTTCATGAGATATTTACTAAATGAGACAGTTATATGTGCATAGTCTGCTTTTTATAGTCTTGGAACTTCCACAGTAAGCAGATTGACTGCCAGTCTGAAATTCCTTCCGTTTTAGACTACAATGACAAAGTTCTCCGGTCAAACCAGGTAACATTGCAAGTGCTATCTCAGTGACATTGTATTATCTCTGTTCTCTCCTCTTAGTCTTTGCTCCTGTGAAATATATTTCAATAATCTTTGCGCTACACCATACTCTGTAAAACAATCTGATTTCTCTGGATCATATCTAAAAGTTGATTAATTATATTGGTTAATAATAAGACAAATAGGACTTATGTTCGGAAATAAATCTCATATTTTTCAAGTCAGGAATAAGCAAGGATCTAATATTTATTCATCTATATAAACTAATATTTTTCATTGTTTCAAGTACCAACTATTGATAATAATAATAGTTCTTATTATATTCTTCTTTTTCTTCTTCTTATTTTGTTGCCAAACACTATGCTAGTATTTTACAAAATATTAACTGACATAATTTAGTAGTCATGATTCTGAGTTAAGTACTACTACATCCCCTTTTTTTTCCAGGTAAGGGGATTGGACAGAGAAGTCAAAAACTTGTCTTAAGGTCTATATAATCAAAGAACATACAAAGAATTGATGGTCAAATTTTGACGATCGTTTTCAAATTTTTCTGATTTATTGTTAGAGCTTAATAATCTTACTGAAATTCTCTTCAGTTTTCAAATTAATACATTTAATGTAAATACATTAAATTAAATACATTACATTAAATACATTTAATGTAATGTAAAATTTATGTAAAAATTTCAAGTTATTGATTTATAAACATACACATACACACACATGTATTTATCATCCTACCAAAAGTGGAAAGAAAAGCCTCGCAAAAGTTAAAGACAAGTTATTGTTTGTTTTGAGGTCCCTGATACTTTGGGCTGAAGTGAATCTCTTTGATGTTTCCACAGGAATTCCTCTACACTTTGGGAAATATGACTTAGGACAGAAAATATAAAGGCAGGCACAAATAAAGGCAGTCACCATAGTTATGATGGGTTAGTGGTGATATGAAGTAATTTAACTAAACAGTCTGTCCATATCTAAAGAGGGCCTTGAAATAAAACCTTGGAGATTTAGAAAAGGCAAAGAGCAATTTCAGCCAGTGCAAGAGAAAGCTACATGCTATCAACTCTTTCAGAGATGGAGTTGGATACCTTTTTCATTTTTCTTTTTATCATGCATCTCGATATTTGGGTGATTATTCTTTCATTCTTTTAGGAGTCACTCTTAAGATGTGATGCTTTCCTGTGAAACCTTAGACACAGGAATCTTGGAAACCAAAGGACTCTAGGACTCTGTGCCAATAGAGCTGCTTTGTGAGTACCCTCAGCGTTTAATAACGTTTTCTTCTGTCTGAGTCATTCTAAGTCATGCCGCTGTGGAACTGGTGGATCTTAATGTGAACGGGAATGTTAGCTTGGCTGGTGTTTAAATCCATTTTCAAAACTAGAACAGATTTCAAAGTTGGCACTTTTAGCTTTTAGTCCTTCTATGAGTCTATATTCTGTGTGATCTTGGTCAAGAGATTAAGCTTCAGTTTCTCTGTATATAAAATAGAGCTAAATATATGGACTTCCTTCACTGGAAGGATATTATAAAAGTAGTAAATTTCAATAATAATAATTATATTATGTTATTATTACTAATATGAATGCAGGTTTTAAAATAAAGGTGGAGGCTTTAGGTATATACTTTTATTATTATTATCTTTGTCATTTGCACCCTTTAAAAAATAACTATATTTTGAACAAAAATGTTTATGTTGGGAGTTCTCGTATTCATATTTTATTTGTATTGATACATACTCTTTATTACTTACAAAGATTTAATCTAACTTGACCCTCAAAACAATCCTGGTGTAAAGGAGGTCAGGGATTATTATCCCCACTGTGCAGATGAGAAAACTGACCCTCAGCACTGTCAGTGTCTTGTTCAAGACTGTATAACTAGTAACAGAGAGAATTTGAAGTCAGATGTTCTTAATAACCAGTCTATGCTCTTTTCAAAAACTATATTTAATTGGCCGAATTTCCTTTTTGCATTTGGATTGCTACATACTTTATATTATGAGTATTGTGATAAATTTACGAAGTTGTATCACCTGTTTGTCAAGAACAGTTCCTAGACCAACTGTATGGTTATATTCTGCCTTCATTCTCATGTTCATGAACACATCTTCGTATGTCCAGGTGGTAGGCAGAATAGTGGCTCCCCACATCCTAATGCCTTCACCCTGTGAATGTTATGTTGCATGGCAAGGGAGAAGTAAGGCTGCTATTCAGATGACCTTGTGATTATCCTTGATTGTATGTATGGGCCCAATGTAATCACCAGGGACCTGAGAAATGAGAGAAATGGCATGAAAAGGATTCAGCCCAGTGTTGGTGGTTTGAAGATGGAGGAATGCAGCCAGAGTCAAGGGATGTGGGTGGCTTTTAGGAACTAGAAAAGGCAAGGAAACAGATTGTTCCCTTGGCCTCCCACTAACACCCTGATTTTAGCCCAGTGAGATTTCTGACCTCCAGAGCTATGAGATAATAAATTTGCATTGTTTTAAGCCAGTACATTTGTGGTAGTTTATTACAGCTGCGATAAGAAGCTAATACAGCCTAACACTGTGAGATTAGGTGACGAAGCTTGAGAGTAGAGTGGTTTATGCCAGGGTGACTGAAGTCAGTCACGGGGAGATTTGCCTCTGTGGTGTGTTCATTTTATTGTCCCATGCTAAGCATATAACTGTTGAAGTAGGTTGTAATATGTCATATAGTTCCTTTTGGATACATGGTTTACTAAGGGAACGGACTTGTCCTTGCCTATTCCTTATTAGTTAAGAGCACAGACTACGGATCCTGAGTATATGAGTTGACACTCTGGCTCTGATTCTTACTACAGGCATACTTTGTTTTACTGCATTGTACTTTATTGAGATTCCCAGATATTGCATTTTTTTTTCAAATTGAAGGTTTGTGGCAACCATGCGTCAAGCAAGCCTAGGCACCATTTTTCCAACAGCATTTGCTCACTTTGTAACTCCGTGTCACATATTGGTAGTTTTTGTAATATTTCAAACTCTTCACCAGCAAAATGATTACAGCTCACTAAAGGCTCAGATGATGATCAGAATTTTTTAGCAATGAAGTAGTTTTTAATTAAGGTATGTACATTTTTAGACATAATGCTATTATTGCACACTTAATGGACTACAGTATAGTGTAAACATAAATTTTATGTGTGCTAGGACACCAAAAAATTTATGTAACTTGCTTTATTTTGATATTCGCTTTATTATGGTGGTCTGGAACTGAATCTGCAATATTGCTGAGGTATGCCTGTAATTATGACCTGCCAGAGCGTTCGACTTTTCGTCTGTGAAGCAAAGACAGTAAAAAGCATCTTTTTCATAGGGTTGCTGTGAGAATGAACTGTGTTAATTTGTTACGTACTTAGAACAGTACTTGGCACATAGTAGGAGCTATATAAATATTAGCTATTGTTATTATTATTACTTTTATTCCTTAAATACTGTATTCTCTAGGGTCACAGTCTTTGTTTTCATGGATAGACAGGAGAGTGTCCAAAATCTTGGGGGGAATGCTTTTGGGGTAGAAGGATTTTAATGAAACTAAATTCTGTCAATTTCATAATTTATCTAACATAATTTTTAAAAATTATATATATTTGATAGCTAATATTTAATATATTTTAAAATAACATATATTTTACTTTTCTTTTTTTAATTGAGGTATAGTTGATGTATAATATTATATACGTTTAAATGTACAAAATAGTGATTCACAATTTTTAAAAGTTATATACTCCATTTATCATTCTTATAAAGTAGATTAAAATCTTTTACTTTTAAATAACTCCCTTCCTTGTCTGCTCTCATTATCACAAACAGGTAGATGGGGCAAGTTTTGCATATTCTATAATTCACGTCATTTGTCTTTCTATTTTAGACTCTATTGTGAGTCTTTAGGTTGTTTTGATGTCACTGTTTAAGCATGCAGATTTCTTGGTGCTAGGAAAAGTATGCAGCACCCTGTAAAAAAAGGTCTTAGATTAAAAAAAAAATACTTTGCAAGTGAGAAAAACCTAGTCTGAATTTTCAGACATTCTATGAAGAGAGGAGCCTCTGAACTGGGTGAATAGAAATTGCTACTTCATTCACTGTGTCTGGCAGTGGTGTGGTGGATCTTCTAAAGGCCTGGTAGGAGCATATCTTTGATTAACTTTTTAGACTGTGGGCACAGTAGCTATATTGCAAGGCACAATATATTAATTAATTCAGCCAACATATGTTACATACTTCCCAATGTCAACAGATAAATGATGTCTGTTCAAGGCTTTCCCAGGACAGTGGGGAAGAACCGATGATCCCTGAAATAGCATCGATTCTAGTAGTAGAGTTAGGCAGGGATGCAGGATCTGTTTATTCCATCTACCGCCCTACACACGGAGGCCAGTAGCACATGCCATGATTTCTTACATAGTTTTTAATCATGCATTGTTCTTATGGAATAGCTTCTCTCTGCCTGTTTTCTGACTCCCTAGGTTTTCTCTGGTAATTGGATACTTAAAAACTATATCACAGACCTATTGAATATGTGGTTTAAAAACACACCAATAATCACATTGTGTGCTTTTAATTAAATGTTATTTCTATTTTCCCTGAAATTTATTTGGCATCTTTGTGGTGTCCTTTAGTCTGTTTCTTCAACTTCTAATTTACAGCCTCACTGCTCCTACGCTTCACTAATTGGCGTCTCATTTGCCTGCATATAGTTAAAAATCACAGAAAATTGGGAGGGGCTTTCCCCAAGGCACTTAACTATGTGGAAATATATAGATCTTTGTGTGACCTCAGAAACTTTTGAACACTGAACATACAAAGGATATCACTCTTTCTTAACTCTGCTTTAATTTTAATCTGAGATTTGACAGAAGGGTAGCAGAAAAAAAGAGAAATTATTTGAATAAAAAAAGTCACTGGAATGAGTTAGTGGAAGGTTTCAAGAAAATTACATACCAAATACCTTGTCATGTCTTCTTTACCTCTATATGCCTTTCTACCTTGAAATCACATCAAGAAATCAGTAGGGAGGTAACCTGAGCACACTCCACAGTATTCTTCCATTAAAACCAATGCCACTTACTCACTCACTGTGTCCTCATTTCTTTTACATAGACTGTGGATTCTGGGGGTTGATGTTAATGCTGAGAGCAAATATTCAGGCTGAACTGACATATATTTTTGGCCGTCTCTTTAACCCAATTTTTAAATTAAATATTTAGTCTTCACCATTCATGTTATACTCCGGAAATAATGAATTGAGAATTCCTGTTAAGAGTAAATCACTCACCTTTGCTAATGTATCCATGAAAAATGTGGTTAATAATGAGTACATTGGTTTCAGATACAGGGAATATTTCTAAGATATTAAATTCTGATAATCAAATCCTAACATTGCTTAACAGCTTTATGATGTTATGGCAGATGCCCTGAGCAGATAATTTTATGATTATGGTTCTTATCTATAACATGCAAATGTATGTAGAGATGAGTTAAATCACACAAGATTCTACAGTATATGACAACTCTCATAATACTTTATAGCTCTATTTTAGGTTTAATAATTAGGCCTTGTTAACTGTATATGAATCTATTTTCCATCATGGAAGAGTGACTGTTTGAGAAAAGAGAACCTGTTTTATTTATCTTGGCATTCCTACTATTCATAACATAAGACCTTTTGTATGCTAACTGCTTACTAAACGTTGGTTAAATTGATTAATTAACACAAGGGAAAAATAGATTGGGCTCTCCCTTTGACTCATGCATTTAATTATTAAAATTGATGCTAACCTGGAGAATGTGGCTTGGCTATGTGGTCAAATGGAGTTTCTAATGGAACTTTTCTCCAAAATTTAGGCTTTCCCTTTGTAGGAGCGCAGCCTGCCCTAGTATATACATGGTGTAAACCAGACCAGAAGGCAGCTCCTCTGTAGGAAGGCACATAGGGAAAAGAGAGTGCCCAGAAATGTCTGTCCTAAGCGTGCATAGTTTGTTTGTTTTTTCTCTTTTTCCAAATTCAGCAATCAGATGTGGAACAGACTGAAGTGTTATTTTACCAGAAGTGTCTCCGTAAGGAAACATGAAGCCAGTAGGTAGGTGAGAAGCCTGAGACTCAGAGGGGTTAGGTCCTTTGTTCAAGGTCAGAAGTCAAGTGTAGGTCTGAACCTAAGCTTTCTAACACTAAATCAAATACTTTTTAAAAAAAGAATCCTTTAGAATAGGGTGAAGAAGGACAGCAAGGAGTTACGCTGCACCACAGTAGGAAATAGCCGGTTCCCCAGGGGGAGGAAGCCTAATGAGTAGGCTGGGGCTCATCACAGGGCCAAACAAAGGCAGAGAAGGTCCATGTGCTCTGTCTGTTGCTGAGGAGGACACCAAGAGAGTCGAGCCCACACAGGGAAACCAGAGACAAATAAAATAATTGAAGCCATAGGATTTTCATCAAGCCCTAGGGTGTGGTGGTGACTCCTATAAACTTTACCTTTGTCATATGACTTTACATTACTTTTCTTTTTTTCCAGCTCTACTGAGATGTACTAATTGACCTAAAACATTGTGTAACTTTAAGGTGTACAATGTAATGATTTGATACACATATATATTGTGAAATTATTGTCATAATAAGGTTAGTTAACACATCCACCACCTCACATAATTATCATTTTGTTGTTGACATGGTGAGAACATTAAAGCTCTACTCACCCAGAAACTTTCAAGAATACAATATGGTATTCTTAACTACAGTCACCATGCTGTACTTATTCACCAGAACTTATTCATCTTATAACTGAAAGTTTGTACTCTTTGACCACCATCTCCTCATTTTCCCTAGCCCTCAGCCCCTGGCAACCGCCATCCTACTATCTGTTTCTATGAGTTTGAATCCACATGTATGTGACATCACACTGTATTTGTCTTTTTCTGTCTGACTTATTTCACTAAGCATATTGCCTTCAAGGTCCATCTATGTTGTCACAAAAGGCAGAATTTCAGGCTTTTTTACGGCTGAATAGTATCTAATGTACACATATAATATATATACCACATTTTCTTTATCCATTCACTTCTATATCTTGGCTGGTTTGAATAATGCTGCAGTGAACTTGGGTGTGCAGATATCTCTTCCAGATAGTAATTTCATATTCTCGGGATGTACACCTAGAAGTGGGACTGCTGTATCATACAGTAGTTCTATTTCTAATTTTTTGAGGAACCGCCATATCGTTCTCCATAGCGGCTACACAAATTTACATTTCCACCAACAGTGTGCGAGGACTCCCTTTTTCCAGCATTTGTTATCTCTGGTCTTTTTGATAATAGCCGTTCTACTTTTTAAATTTATATGTCATGGCATCAACAGTTAAAGATTTTATACTTTCATTTAAAGTAACTTTAACATGTTTAAAAGTTTTTGTTAACTTTTACTAAGGATATAAACTTATTTTGAGGTGTGGAAAAATCTCATACCTGGTGAGATGTGACTGGGCCAGTAGATGTAATGTTGCCTTAAGCTCTGTTTACTCATATCTTATATTAATGTCTAATGCCTTTGTAGCATTTTTTTTAAAACCAGGAGAAATAATGGCTTCTAATTTACTAATGGCCATGAAAAGCCAAAGCACATTAAAACTCCAATGTTAGTATTACTGACTATAGTAATAGATGGAAACTACACACTTGATCATATTATCTTATAACATATCCCCCAGGCATACTTGTGTGTGTGTGTGTGTGTGTGTGTGTGTGTGTGTGTGTGTGTGTGTGTGTGCTTGCACAAAGATGGCTGTGGGGTATAAGGGTTGGAAAGCAGCAGTGAGGAGTTATTGACCACTGTGCCATGGTTTGAATTTGTACTAACTGTCCGATTTAGGCAAAGATATTGAGGCTTTACTCAAGTAGAGAAATTGGATGCCGGTATAACAATTGGAAAGCTACCAAATTTATTGAAATAAAATGGTACCTGTGGGAAAGAAGGGAAGGAGATGGATTTGAGTCCTTGTGGAAGTAGACTCTACCAGGATTGGTAATTTGATTTGATGTTAGAGAAGGGGAGACAGTATTGGTGATTTTGACTTTGAGCTGAGTCACTGGCAGGTGCTGCTGCGTTTACTAGAAAGCTGTGAGGCCCTGTGCACGCTGAGGGCAATGGCAGGGAGCTAAGAGGAGTCAGAGGTTCTGAGCTAGAAGGGTATTTCCAAAGTACTCTCTCTCTGAATGTGTTTCCTGTATTGGCTGACTATAGTAAGATCTATTAATTGGGTAACAGTCAAAGAAGGAAGGGTCTTAAATGTTCCCTATACTCAAATCATGCTTCCAGTAATTCTGTTCTATTAGTGAGCCGCTGTCACCAGCAAAAAGAGGGAAATCTGTTGAAATGGTAGAATACCTCTATATTATATGTTTAGGACCTCTTTGATCCCATTATATTTTCCTGTGGTATTTTGAAACCATAACGGAATTATTTTATGCAAGCAAATTTAACTAAAGACTTATTTTCCTTTTATGCTTATCAAGGTTAAAAAAAAAGGATTTCTTTTTACATTATAACTCCAAAGGATAATTAACTCAGAATAGATTTGGGTTGTTTTCTTCTATTATATGCTGATTTCAAACTCCATTATAATTCTAGAATTCAGAAAATAATGGGATCACAGTCAATTATGCTAAATGAATGTTAAGATTACAGTACTCTTTCCAGGAAAAGAATAGGAAAAAAAATTATCCAAATGAGAAAAGCAATCCATTAAAAGATTCCCATTGTGTTTGTGAGGTGTTTGATTAGTCTTTTGACTAGTTCACTGCTTTTCCTCACCCAAATATCTATATCTGAGCTTTCCGCCTTGCAGAATTTCTTGCAATTTTTATTCACATGAGAAACTTGGGTTTTCCCCACGAACTCAGTTTTCACTCCTTAGTCATAATGCGAAAAACATCAAAATCTCACAAGGGAAATGTGCGAATGCTGCCTAGAACTTGGGAATAATGTTATAAACAAATTCATTGCCAGGAACTCATTGTCATATTTCAAAGGCAGAATTAATAACCTGTTCCAAGAGCACACATGCTGTTTATCAAGGTTTTCATCTGAGAGCGTTTCCTCTCTCTCTCTCTCATCCCTGAATTATTGAAGAATTTTGGAAACTGGAATTTAAAAAAAAGCTCACATTACCACATTTATGGAATTACTTTGAGAATTTGTAACCTTGGCAAAGGTTAGTCACCTTCAGCCATTTTCTCCCCCCAGGCTCAGGGTGTACGAGTCTGTTTTGTATTTGGCTTTCCTTTCTCAAAGGTTTATGTAATAAACATCACTGTCTTTGAATAGTAATTTCTTAAGAATTTAATATTGTTGTAACAATAAGCAAAATCATACAAAATAAGTACAAAATGTATTGTTCACACTCCTGTCCACACTCCTTTAGAATCTAAAAATTCTAATTTTTTTAGATCTTGCGTTATCAGGTTATTTTCTTGATAATGTAATTTTTACATATCAATCTTAGAATATATCTTTGTATTTCTCTTTTTATTTAACTTTAGAACTTTTTGTAATAATACTAAGTAAAAATATTAATCACACATATGAGAGCTTTTTAAATTTAGCATTCTTGGTATAATTAATGGCCTGTTTGCTTAATAAAGTTAATAATCATTTATTTGCATAGAATTAAGTCTTATTGTCATTTGGCTTTATAGAAAAGTAGTTGATGAAGCAAATGACTAATGAAATTTTATTCTACCACCTTTTTTGAAAAAAAAACTACTTCAGGTATATCTACAGAGTACAGAGTGAAGTTATTATTAATTGATTAGTCACCTATGTTGCATCAGGTAATTTTATCCCAAATAAATGTATTGAACACTTCCTAGCTACTAAGCACTTTGCTATGTTGGGACAAAGGTATTTGAAGAGTTCTCAGTAAAGACGTCATCTGCTTTTGATTGCTATATGTACTATATAATTGTGAAATCCACATTACAGTTTATTTAGTGTGTTAAAACTTCAGTGTATGCCTAATTTTGTACAAGGCAAAATTTCCTAATGCTTTTATTTTGTTTCATTATATTTTTTGAACTTAAGGTTTTAATAGAAGACATAAAAATATCACGTCTTATTTTTAAAGGCATTTGCATTATTTAGCTAAATAAATTAGAGGAAATGTCCAGAGATTATTTGTTACTACCTGGTTATTGTAACCATTATATATGTACCTTTAGAAATGCAGCCTATTAAAATCTTTGGGAATCATATTTTATAAGTCATTGCTTATTGCCTAAGTCTAAATAATGGCATCTTTCATGTAGGAAATCAAATTCTCCTCATCCATTGACCATAGAAAGGCTGACCTGCTGTTCAGTGGAGAGGAGCATGGACCTTGGACCCACATAACCAAAATTGGAATCCAGGACTCAATGTTTACTAACTATCTGACCTAAGTAACCAAACTCTGACCCTCCGTGTCCTCATACTTTAAATATGTATCATAATGTCTATCTTATGTGGTTTAAAGAATGAGGTCATGGATGTAAATTGTTTGGTACAATAACCTACGTAGAATATGGGAAACACCCACTAAACGATAGCTCTTCATTTCTCCAGAACTTATTGTAAGTTCTTCAAATCCAAAAATGGCAACACTGACCCACCATCAGATTCCCCAGTTCCTGTTGTTGTTTTTTTTTTAATTTATTGATTAATTAATTTATTTTTGGCTATGATGGGTCTTCGTTGCTGCGCGTGGGCTTTCTCTAGTTGCGGTGAGCGGGGGCTACTCTTCGTTGCAGTGTACGGGCTTCTCTTTGTGGTGGCTTCTCTTTGTTGTGGAGCACGGGCTCAGTAGTTGTGGCTTACGGACTCTAGAGCACAGGCTCAGTAGTAGTGGTGCACAGCCTTAGTTGCTCTGAGGGCATGTGTGGGATCTCCCTGGACCAGGGCTCGAACCTGTTTTCCCCTGCATTGGCAGGTGGATTCTTAACCACTGCACCACCAGGGAAGTCCCCCCAATCACAGTCTTAGGGGAGGACCCTTTGTGACAGAGGGCAGACATTTACAGAATGGCTGGCCAAGTAAGGCATGTAGTTTATGATTAGGCAACAAAATGAAATTATCTGCCTCTCAAGGGATTTAACACATGACCTGGGCCTCTTTATTATTGTTCATAACTGGTCAAGTTATCTAGTCAGACTAGGTGAAGATTCACTGACAGTTTAATTTATATATTATATTACTTTTGCAGTGTGTTCTATTCATGATATTAAACCACATCATTGTACATATATTTGAAAATATGGTTATATAAACATCAGAGAAAGAGAATCAGAAGGTTAAATTTAGCAGAAAGTTAATCAGAAGATTAAATTTAACGAAATTGCGAGACTTAGTTACCTTCTTTGACCCAGAATATAATTTAAGCCAAGTTAACTTTACACTATAAAAAGTATGAATTAATGGTGCATGTCAAAGCAAGACCTTCAAGAGGAGATAGAGCTACCTTTCCCCTGATTTGAGAGAAGAAAGAGGGGAGGGCAGAGCAGAGAGTCTCTTGAGATATGTGTGCAAGTTTGCTTCCAGCTAAAGGTTAATGATCAGTTGCCTCTGTTCTCAGCTCTGAGCCCTGAGAAGTGGCAAACTCATGTTCTCTCTCTATTCAGGTAACTTTTAAATTATACAACTTGTACCCATGTTAAGCTACACTTTATTTCTTTTTTTGAATTTTATTTTATTTTATTTTTTTATAAAGCAGGTTCTTATTAGTTTCTATTTTATACATATTAGTGTATATATGTCAATCCCAATTCTCCCAATTCATCCCACCGCCGCCCCCACCCCGCTTTCCCCCCTACGTGTCCATATGTTTGTTCTCTACATCTGT